>NC_133316.1:25373806-25492467 GCF_012295235.1 Primulina huaijiensis
AGCTTAAGCACACCTAATTGTTTGAAGACCACCAATCCAGAACGGGATGGATCCAGAAAGAAAGTTGTGATCAAAATCAAGATAAGTAAATATCTTGCACTGGGAAAGTTGAACAGGTATCTGCCCAGTAAGTAGATTTTCCGAGAGGTCCAACAGTGACAGTTGTCGAATCAAACCCATGGTCCATGAGATCTTTCCTGTAAATTGGTTTTTCCCTAGCCTTAACCTTTCAAGGAAAGATGAATTACCAATCTGATATGGAATTTCATGATCGAATGCATTTTTGGTAACGTCAAAAGAAATAAACAAATGCGATGTACAGATTGGTGCAATGCTTCCGTTAAGCCTGTTGTGAGAGAGATTTACCCTGGTCAAGTTGTGAGGTTTGCAAGCGTCTCAGACAGGCTTCCTTGAATATAATTGTTGTACATCATTTGTTCAAAAGCTTGTAAATTTCCAACAATCTCTGGTATTCTACCTGACAACCGGTTATCTGCCAGATCAATTATCTTTAGTTGATGTCACTTACCCATGCGGGGAGGAATTTCCCCATAGATATCATTCTACCGAATATGAAGGAAATTTAGATGCTGTAGCTTTCCAAGGGTGACGGGAATGACCCCTGAAAAGATTGCCGAAGAAGTCAACCATTTGCAAGCTCGAGGAGTTCCGAATCTCTACAAGGATCTCTCTAGACAACATATTTTTTTAGACATCTGAAGATTCCCAAGAATCCCAATGTCTTTGGGCAGGTTGCCCTGTAAATTATTCTGATAAAGGGATAATGTATGCAGATTGGTTAAGTTTGCTATGGACGGAGAAAAAGAACCAGACAAACTATTATTGTTAAGAATGAGATCAGTCTGCTGAAGCAACTCATAAAGCTCTGATGGAATGAATCCGTCGAGCATGTTATTGGAAAAATCAAGCTGCTTAAGCGACCGACAGTCTCTTATTTCTGATGGAAACCATCCAGAAAGCTGATTTGAGCTAGCATCAAGTGTTCCAAACTGGATGTGTTGGAACATATGCATGTGGTAATAGGTCCTGTGAGATTGTTGCCGGAAAGCACGAGATAAACCAGTTGTCCCGTTGTTCCCAACTCTTCTGGGATTTCACCGATGAGATTGTTGGCAGATAACTTGTGTTTAGGCTTTATTGACTCTAATGTTAAAAAATTATTTTAATAATGTTTTACGATTTTATTCAAATATTGTATTTAATTTATCTGTATACTCATGCAAGCTGAATAGATAAAATCCTTGAATATATAATAGGTACCATGAGGTTTTTCTCTCAACGTAAGATCATGAAACTCATTAAGAAGTATACCATATATTCTAAACATGTTCCTGGTCGAACAAGCCACTTAAAATTGGTGTTGGGTACAATAATTGTCCATGTTTGGTAGAACGATCGAGCCGTGGTGCTTGAGCTTCTATGCGGTTTAAAATATTTGAGTTGCACAATTGTCACCAGCTATAGCTTTTGGTAAAGCGACAAGCGTTCAGTCATACAATTGGTATCAGAGTCAAGTTCACGGGTTCGATTCTCATTGATTGCAAGGAGTACAATTGTTAGGAGAGAGATTGTTGGGTGCAATCATTGTTCATACTTGGTAGAATGATCGAACCGTGGTGCTTAAGCTGCTGTGCGGTATAAAAGATTTGAGTTGCACCATTACCACCAGCTAGAGCTTTTGGTAAAGCGGCAAGCGCTCGGTCCTACAATTAGGATAAAGGTTGTTTGAGCTTGATACTAGCATCTATGATGTAAAAGCTATATTTTATTGGTAAGGGCATGAAGATGTTCATTCACACAGATGAGTGATTATTTGATAATTCACTGAATAACCATCCCTCGAACTGTCCAAGTGGTTATCATTTATCGAGGGAAATAGTCCGCTGTTATGGTTATATATCATTAGTCTTTTGACCCGAGACAACTTAAAGGCTCTACGTACTAGCATGCACTTTGATCTCATCAGATGGCGATATTGGGTGTAGTTTCGAAATACGTGTGAGCAAATGCACTGTAGTCGGGGACTCACCTTTTGCCTACGTTGAAGATATCTTATGTGATCTGATGAGTTAATTGTGCAAGGAATCTCTGGCCAGAATAAGGCATGTGCATTTTGGAAATGTTTTTTATCGGTTAAACATTTCATGTCACTGTTATTATTCAAATATACATTACATCGTTAGTGAATTCATATGGAACTCTCGATACACCAATGGTTGCTGATTCGATCGTGATATATGAATTGAAAGGGCCATACTGTACTTTAAGCATAACTTAAGATTCTTCCGGACACTATCGTGATACCTAGGAGATCATAGAGCGATGTTACTAAACGCTCTTACCATGATTCGATGGGTGAAATCAGAAATGAATTCTGACATTCTTGATCAAGGGGTTGATGAAAAGAACGAGGCTAATTACGGTACATCTGAATAAGAATAAATGTTATTGTGAACTCACGGCTAGCTGTATCCCTGAACCATTGAGAGTCACACAAGTATCTGACTCTGTGTTCCCGTTGAGATAGTCAAGTTCAAAGAATTGAATATGGCGACTGTAATTTGATGGAGACCAAACAGAATTTTTATAAAAGAGTTTATAAGTTGATTTCATATGTAGTAACAAGTGTAAGTTAGCTTAAATGCTAGTTGAGTAGAGAGTAAAACTGTCTGTTTGACGAAAGAGTTCACAAAACTGACCGGTACTAAAAATGGATCAAAATTTTTAATTTTCAATATATGAACAAAATTTGTATCCTTGACACATCAACACGGTCAGATCGTCGATCAGAGTTATAATGAATTCACAATTATTTATTTAATGAATTTGAAATTTATTAATTAAATAATAGTATTTATATGTCACAACAAGACTAGAGCAGTTTGAAAGCTCGACGGGAACGTCACCCTCCAGCTTGTTTTCTTGCAATATCAAGTTCTGGAGTTGTCCCAGCCTCCAGTTCTGGTGGTATGGGGCAGTAAGACTGCATGAGATCAAACCAAGGGCAACCAAATTGAATTTGTCCAGCGAGGTCATTGTCACCGATTCTGACGATTCTGAGATTGGATAGGGAGCCAAGTTAAGGAGGGATGGGTCCCGAAAGTTGGTTTGAGAAGAGAAGCAAAGATTCCAAATAAGAGAGGTTGGAGAAAGTAGAAGGGGTGGGGCCGGAGTTAGAATTAGTGGAAAGATCAAGGTGGAGCAGGTTTGGCAAAAGCGAGAGAGCAGGTGATGATATGGAGCCACGAAGAGAAGAAGCTGAGAGATTGAGAGCTATGACTTGCTGAAGTTGACAAGAAACTCCTCTCCACGCGCAGAAGCCGGCCTTGTTAACCTCGGACCACTCCTCCAAAACATCATCGTTGTCGACAAAAGATTTTTAACCTCCAAAAGGATTTTGACATCATCAGAATGAAGGTGCTGGCCATTGCCGACGATCAGAAAGAATATCAGCATAAGAAAAGGATTCAGCATTGCTGCAGGTTTATTATTAGAACTAGAAATAGCACTAGAAATAGAAATGTGAAAAGCAGCCTGGTAAATTGGCAACAGTCATCAATGGCCACCGATGTTAAGAACCAGTTATAGAGCGGGAGAGAAGAAAATCGAAGACTCGAGATGAATAATAATAATAATAATAATAATAATGCATGGCATGATGAGACAGACGGATAAACTTTAATAATAACAATAATAACGCATGGCATTATATGAGAGACGGATAAACTTCAAGTAATAAACTTTGTTGGAGGCTACGTATTGAATTGGAATTTTTAACCTACGACCTCATGATTCTTTTTTTATGGCGTCGTACCTAAATTTGGAATATAGGAAATCCTCCACACTTGAAATCAATTGCAGCAAACAAATTGCAATTATTTGAAGACTTAAAAAGTCTTTTTCGTTGTCTGTCTTCTTGTTGCCACAAACAAATTGCAATTGGTCCCTGACGCGTTGTGTCACACGTCTTATTTTAATGGCCAATAAAAAAAAATAATGATGCACACGCCAGACGATATCAAAAATCAATTTGACTGAGTAGAAACCAATTGTTTCATGTGTACGTCTAGTGCAGAATGGGCACACTATTAAAACTCTGATAAATATTGGAAATTACGGCTGTCATTATAGAGTTGATTAATAGCCACGGCCTCATTCACAAACAAAACAAGTCCCTATACCCGCCATGTAGCATGTCCCCGTATATTCCTAGTTTACCGACGAGTCCAAAAAAAACCTCTGGGCATGGGGGGCGGCACCAAAGGGCTCCACAAGCAAGAAAGATACCTAGCTAGCTACTCCCCATTGTTTTGTAAAATTCAGATGACCACACTGCAATAATATCACAACCAATCCATGTAAAAGATTCCTTCATATGACCCAATCCATGCACCCCAATAATGCTCCTGCCAGTAGCACCTGTAATTCTCGCCATCTAGTCTCAAACATATAAATGAGTCAAAAACAATAACTCACGAAATCATTGCGCTAAAGATTTGATAAAACAGCAGGCATACGTCTAACCCTTGGCCAACACACAGCTGAAGGTGTCGAATTCATGAATCTATTCTTGAAGAGCAATTCACCAGACTTGATGTCCCAGAGACGGAGATAGCAGTCCTCTCCACCTGACAATTGCAGACTGTCAGTATCATTGTCGCGTAAATATTTGCATGCATCAAAACAAAGTTTACTTGACCTGACATGACAACTTTCTCAGATGGGTCAACTCCAAGATCTATCCTGGTATGAGAATTAATATTCCCATCATATGATTGAACTGGCCCCCTCTGCATCCCACGATGATCATAGAGCTTGATCTAGAGAGACAAGTTGATGTAATTTATGCAGGTATCAACAATCATACATGCATACACCCCAATCTATGCTGACCATGATCAGTATATTTCTGATGTAACATTTACCGATAGGTGTATATCAAAGGCCTTTGAATATTTAGCATAAACTATAGCCAAAACCTAAACAATCTACATGACAAATTTTATATAAGCACTAAAGTTGGAAGCAAAGAATGACCAGAAACAAGTAATAAATCGATGTTCCAAAACATAAGTAAAAAATTTAGGAGATACCTATTAGATTAAAAAATAAGATACAGATTTCCTCTTCGAAACATGGAAGAGCCCTCGTTATTTAAAACATCCAGTACAATACTCTTCAAGGTTGAGCGTAAGAACATAAAACAACAACTATTAACTAAAACCATCTTCAAAGCTCTTGTAGCCTATTTTATCCTAACAAATTGAGGGATATTTCTAAGATGCGTTACAAAGTCCCAAAACCCTCTAAAATCTCCCAAAAAACTTAATTATTCCAACTCTTTCGAAGCACAATTTGTCGAGCATTTTTTTTCCTTTTCCTGATGTTAACAAAAGTTTAAAGTTTCACAAAAAGAATCTTGAACAGATAACATAGATGGCAGTAACATGTGGTGGTGGATATGCAGCAAAAACTAAAACTAGGATTATAACACAATCAAGATTTTTGCTCATCCGAAACAAATTAGTAACATTCATGTATTTTAGAGCCTCAATATTTAATAATGACAAGACAATTCAAAAAATTTAGAAGACTAACCGATCCATCCATTGAGCTAGCGAAGAAATATTGATCACAAAGCTGAAGTAATTTCAAACTACATTTTGGAAAGGAAAAATAAGAGTGACAGTAATAAAATCAAGTAATACATACAAAGAAGCATATAAAATATAAGGTAGATAGCCAACTAACCAGCAGACAGATGACTGCATTGATATTGTAGAGGAGCTATGAGTGTTCCGGTTGATCTGCATAAATTGACCTCAAAATATTAATCACACTATTCCAATGCTGGCACACAACTTGGAAAACTAATAGAAGCTAGATTGTAGTTGAAGCAAAATTGAATAAAAACTGAAAATGAATTCTGAATATTCCTTGTATCAATATATTGTGGCAAAGAACTCCAGCATTAAGGTACTACTTTTAAATCTAACTAGCATGAAGTACGAGCAATGCACGTAGACACCAATTAGATATAATAGAAATTTAAAATTAATCATCAAACGAAATTTTCCTAAGAGGTAAAAAGCAAATTGATAAAAAATATAACCAATAAAAATATTATTTCATTAAAATAATATTTAATATTAACTTTTGCTAGATTTTTTAACCTTTTTACATATTTCTTTTACCCATCCTTTCTCAGAATTCAACACCATGGATAACTGTTTTTATAATGGAGGGGATCTTTGTAAAATAATGTCAATAATTATTTTCTTCTTTTGAGATAAAGTTTAAAAGAGCAAATTAAATATAGGTATGTAATCAATTACATATTCAAACAAGATAGTATGAGCAGTAAATATCAAGAAAATTAATGAATCACCAACTCAAGCTTTTAATTGATATAAACAGATGAAATATTAAAATATGTAATGTTACTAAATTCTTAAACTTTTTGTTTATTACTTTTATTTTACATTAGATCTTGTCAAACCCTTGAATTTGTTGTATAACATTTAAACAAATTCCTATATAATTCAAATAGATTCACATAAACAACTATATTAACCGAATAAACTCATACAACAATTAATAAATACAATTTTATGGCTACTCGTACGATTACCATCATAAATATTTGAAATATAACAAATAAAATAAACTTTCATAAAATAGCAAATGAAATAATAACGTGAATTATAAAATCTTTAAAACTTAGAATTAATTATGCCAAACTTCTAAAGTTCTTAAACAATATTTAATATAACTATTTATTAAGTATTACCCTATTTATTATAGTAATGAATTGTAAATTAATCAAAATAAATATACAATTTAGCTGCTCAATTTACAGAACAGGAAAAAATTCAATCTAATTCAGGTCATATCTGATTGTCCATATATCTCTTTGTGATGTTAAAATTATTTATATTCTTATAGTGTCTTTTGACTTACAATAAAGATGAATCAGGTTAGTCTGCCATTTCACTTTTTCTAAGTAACCATCTAATCTTACATTTTCTTCTAGTCTTTATGATTATTTTTATAACATTTTCCATTTATTATAGTATATGCAATTATTCTAAAAACGATAACATAAGAGACTTAAAATTTTGATAATTTATTAATATGATAAATACAAAGTTACACAGTTTACTTTCAATCAAAATAAAAATTTTAGATTTAAATCAAATTAATATACTATAAATACTAATTAGTACTATACCATAAAAATTATCAAGTAAGACAAAGTGCGTTTAACTTTAACATCTGAAAATCCAATAAGAAGTTGAGAAGTTGGCTACAGTTCATTAATTAAAAAGTTGAAATATTTTGATTATTCACACAAGTATCTTTAATAAATCCAATAGTAATTATTTAAAGAAAATTTTCATAATTCCTTGTTTTTAGCGTATATGTTAAAATTAGAAAGATCATATATTTTACAAATACGTAGTTCTTGCATTGACAAACTCCAAATTATGATGTACATGCCATAAATATTCTAAGGACATGCCCTTACTTGTTTCTGGCGAGTGTCAACAGTCACAATCGCTCCATTTCTCAGCCCACAAAGAATTATGTTCCCCTAGAGAAAGGTAGGAAATCAAAAAAAATGTAAAACTATAAATGCTCAGCTTCATGTAATATAACTTATCTAATTAAAAAACTACACAGGAGGTCAGTTAAACATGGGACTCTATTCATTCCACTTCCATAAGTTAATGAAATCTGATGAGGCCAAAATCTTTTAGAAGAGATCTAGAACATGATTTTATAATCGATAAAATAAATCCATTTATCAAAAGCAGAGACAAGTACTTTGAACATATTCAGGCAAAAATAAAACCTTAGTTAATCAGGGATACCAAATACGTTTTGTTCGTTTTGATTGAAAAATGCATATAGTATTAGAATAGTATGTTTCAAAAATGTATCATAACAGATAATAATGTATTGTAGCTTGGATTTGTATAAAAATAACTCTAGTAAAGATATAAGCTGAAGGCAAATGGTACTAATAAAGGTTTCAAGAAAAATTCAAAATGATTAAGACTTTAAGTAGAGATGTCTGATACAAAAAGGTGCGAATAAAACTGGAAACAAAATCTACTAAATCCTACCCCAAAAAGTGAAGGCATACATCAACTAAGATCTGTGCTAAAAATGAGTTAATTTGAAGTACATAGAGGCAAAACAAACAGTCTAGCAGAATTTCTCACTATGGATACAAATTAGCTGTTGTGACTCGAGTGCATGAACGTAAAGGTATTCTTAGGTTTGTGATTTGTCCTTTTCATCTCATAATATTAGAGCATATTAAGTTCCAGAAGAGCAGTAAAAGAATCGTTGCAAGTAAAAAAACGAAAGAAGTGATAAAATCAATGAAATGTTTGATGATGGGCGAACAAATTAGCGACCTAATCACAAGCAAGGAAAATATATAGTCATTGGATCATTCAGGTCTTCACGGAGGAAGACATCAAAAGTTATCTCTGTTTGCATAAATATCTCATAAATCATATTCAATGCCTTAAATTAAAACATAGAATTTATAGCATAAAAATGGTCATGCACTGCACTGTGTTCTCGAATTACTTTCACACTAAAAATACATCACATCCCCTACAATCAGTAAAGAAAATTCTATACAAACGAAGATGAGAAAATAAAAAACCCAGAAATTTCATCCATTGCATCCTAAGGATAGCCGTAGTTCTCTATAAAAAACTGTTCAGATAGGAAAGTGAAAAACAGATTAGACATAGCTTTGCCATAAAGGAGGAGACAGGCGGAAATTCATTTACTGAGGGCAATCCATGAGACAAACCAATTGAAAGCCCAATTAGCAAAGCTCATACTTAATGATAAAAAACCCAGCATGCATGACTTTTCATCTCCCTCAGGCCTCAAGTTCTATATGTGACGGGCCACCGTGCAGTTCAGCATTTTGTGAGTTGCCTCTTGCATTTGGTTCCTGTTTTTTCTAGCCCCAGAATATTTCACCAAATAATATCCTTATTCCTACCAAATATCATATATTACAGTGTGCTGCTATGTGAAGGACTAAAGATTAACAGAATTAGTATCCTTATTCCTACCAAATTTCATATATTGTTTGCTATGAAAAATATTTAATTTATGTAATATTATATTATAAATCACTTTATATATGTTTGGTTTAAAAATTTATGTCAAATGCGCTTTACTTTGCTAAATCGTGTGCTTCGCCTTGCGCCTCAAGCTCCAGGATCTTAGTGTTTTAGTACGCCTTGCGTCCTAAATAACTATGAACGGGGGATGCAACAAGTTCGTTCTAATCTCAAATACATCTTCAGGAAGTGCAGTTATTGAAACTCACAGACAAATTAAGCTGTAGGGATAATACATCACTTTTACAACGGAACACCCATGATGATGCTCCAGTTTCCATATTCAGTAGTGCTGCTCCCCTGTTGGTTCCTACACCAACAAAAAGATTGATAATCATAAGACACAATAAGTTGCTTCAATGCAATTATTTTTTTTGACTTGTTATATGAATATATCATAAATAAATAATTTCTAAGAAAATACAAATTTTGTAACAAAAACTTAAAACTCCTGACGCATTCAGCAAAAACAGCTGAGAAAGTATCCAGTCTGTTGAAAATTCATGTCTCATAAACATGGAAAATCTGTCAGCCTTTCAATTTTATAGGTACAATGAAAGATCAAGGAACAAACAACCAGGGAAGACCTTCCAAAACCACAGGGAGAAAATTGTAAAAAATTACTAGCTAGCATATGTCGAGTGATATAACCAAGGAACTTGCCAATCACAGCATGCACTCCTTCAGGATCACAGTCGATTGTCCATAGTGTCTGTTTAAATGCAGCAAGCTCATAAAATCCATCCCTGGCTATGGGAACACCTATGTCAAAATCAAGTGGTTTACTTAAGTCCAGAAGATAGACAGATCCAGGCACCCTGTCAGATCCCAGAGTTGTTATCCTGTTTCTTAAGTTAAGTTTTACAAACATAATTGATGAAGGTTTTTCCAAATATCCAAGATACCGATATCTTGAGACTTGAAACAGAAACTAAGACTTTATATGAATACCATTCATACTACATAAGAGAAAATATTTACCAGATCAGTGTAAGATAATAAACGTTCAACGAAAACAACACAAAACAGGGCATTTGAGAAGCTAATGTTACATAATTGAGGCATTACTTATTTCAAAATTTTAAACTATCATACAACTGGTAATGAGCATAAGAGAATTTCCAAATGGATACACAAGATGTTTTGACATGGCATCTTCAGAAGGTGCAGAACACTTCATAGATGCCTTTATGCATGATATATCAGATGGCATATATGTCACAGCTGCATGAGAACTCCCAATCTGTCTCAACAGATTTTGGTGTCTTCCAAATTGATCAAGATTGAGTGGCCATACAGAATATGTTGTGTATCTCTGTGTTGAATCAATTTCTTGTCCAGCTTTTCCAACTTGGAAAAAACTGAAAATCTCACGCCAAAGCTTCAGACTTAAAAATAATAAGAGAAAGAAAAATAACACAAAAAACATAAAGGTGCAAAAGATATCAGGGATGGAGAGCCAGCAACTAAAAAAAAGGAACTAACCACGTTAGCTTCCAGCTTCCTCCTACATCTCGATACACATGGTAATCTAGAGAATTTTTTTCTCTCAGACTCGGTAGGCATATTTATTTATTTATAACATAAATGCAAGGAACTAGCAGAATGAATGTGCTACATGTAGTTTAGTGTATAATGACGGATAGACGAAGATATTTATATGTATGGTGACACAAACTTATTTCGCTCCAATATAGGAATAAAGAAACGCCAAATCATTTTGCGGAAAAAAGCCTTGCCACCTGAATACTTTAAAAAAGTCTGAAAAGAAAGGAAGCGGACAGATGCATGCACACATTTGCCAACATAATGTGAAGGTTTAAGTAAACAATGAAAACATTTGACCAAAAAAATCCATAATATGGAAAGAAAACAGTCTCCTAAGAGAACAACTTTGGAATCATGATGCTCCACCACTGTGAATGAATATTTGACCAACCAAAGTCATTACTGTCTCCTAAACAAATACCCTGGGAATCGTGATGCTTTCCCCTTCAGCATTAACAGTACAAAAATTCAAAATTAGGCTGGCAAATTCAAACTTACCAAAGTAAGCCATTTACGCCACCACTTAGCAATACATCCCTCTTCATTATACCACGTGGCAAGGTTACATCAACAACTGCGTGTTCCAATGCTATATTTCCCATCTTATTTGTCCCTTGATAAGTCCATATCTGCATGTATGAATTTTTGTATGAAGAAACTTTCTTTTTCCATTGGACAACATTTCAGGTTGGGTATGGGAAGAAATAAAATAAGATGCTTCTAGATCTTGCAGAATCTCTAAGGACAGGCTTCTCTATTTATATAAATAATATATTTAGTTATTATTTTTACAAATTAAGAATTTTTAAGTACTTGATTTAGTTATAACTTTTCTACGTCTAAAATGATGGTTAAATCATAGTAGTTAAAGGCGCATGTCTGGCTGCACCAAGGTGCACCCCTTGCAAAAGGCGTACACCTGCAAACGATTTTGCAAAGCAAGAATCACACTCGAGGCGCCCTTTTCCTTGCCTCTTGAAATTGGTGGCTTTCTCTTTGTTTTTAGGTCGGTAAGTGATGGGGCATTTTACTTCTATTTTTTCAATTCTATCCATATACTCTTCCTTATTCCAGTTTAAAAATCAATCTATCATCCTCTAAGGCATGCTCTTGCCAATAAAAATGTCGAATTCTGAATTTTTTTATTAATATTATTGATTATTATTATTTAATTGTTTGTGAAATATGATTTTGTAATATAATATTTAGTTAAAATTCGCTTTATATAAATGAATTATAAACATTTATGACAGATGCACTTTACTTCAATAAAGTGTGCACCTCGCCTTGCACCTAGCACATCAGACTCCAAGGCACCCTTGCACTTTAGTGCGCCAATAAATATGGGTTAATACATTTAGAAGTGACTTATCGTATGTGTAAGAGTTAATTGAAGTAAAAAAATTTGGACAAAAGTACAAGTACTCAAATGCAACTAATAACACTCGATTTCGTTGGTGCTATCCAATTGAATAAAATTCAATAGCTTACTTATTTCAAAGAGTGAATTTACAAGCTCAATCAAGCTTTTTTGAAAATCTCAAGGGTATGAATAAAGATCTTGTGAAAATTTTTCATTTGTATATCGTTATAGACAATCCCATCTATATTATCTAAAATAGTCTATGGAATTCAAACATGAACTCTATTTACGTATTATTTCTATCTTATTCATTATTTCTATCTTATGGGCTCTTCTTATTGTTTATTTCGGCATATCGATTTACGACTATAGTCTGAAGTAAAAAAAATTGGACAAAAGTACAAGTGCTCAAATGCAACTAACAATTTCAAAACAAAAACAAAACGAAAAAATTAGTACAAATTTAAATATGGTTAACATTCTAATGACGAGAAGGTACACAAAACTTTGTGCCAAAAAAATAAAGTCAAATATAGATACCGATCTATACATGAGAGTAAAAATTCCTCGTTAATTATAAAGTTATTCCTTAAAAATGCAAATCAAATTGTATCATATTGTTGGCAACTAGGGCAAGCGTTTCCCACCATTAATAAGATATTATAATGCTTATTTTTACTATCATATTCATTGATAGTAGTCTCATAGTCATTTACATGTATACTTTTCCACACTAATTTAAAATTTGTATTAAGATCAAGCTCTTACCACTAGACTAAAAATTATAATTGTTAGAAAATGCACAACTTTATTTCATTATATTTGTGGCAGCGTATAGCCTCATTCTAAACGACAGTGAAAATGAAAGGTTGCACTGACTTGGGTGTCAACGACTCGGGTTTTTAGGCAACATGAGTCCAAGAAGGGACATGCCTTATTATTGATGTTGTCTCATCATCTTTGAGACCAGTCTTTCTATTTCCTTGCCACTAGACTCTGTCCCCAATAGAGACAGTCTTATCCATTAAGATCTGGCGTTTTTTTACGGCTCATCTAGCCAATCAGATCTATCAACGCAACGTGGGCAACTTGAATCACAAGTTCTTCCCAGGGGTTCGCTCGTCCCAAAATAGTCTCATCTAGCCAATCAGATCTAACAACGCAACGTCGGCAACTTGAATCACAAGAGCTTCCGAGGGGTTCACTCGTCCTAAAATACTACTCTCACTAATACACGGTTAACCCAACATTTGGGATATTCCTTCATTAATTAATTAGTTTGGACTCATTCTGGTTTATACCTATAGTTAGTGGCATTTACATACTTGGCTATATTTATTCTGTCAAATTTATCCTAATTCTATCAACTTTATGTTTAAACAAATTTTCAGTAATTAAGTTAATACAGTCTTGTTTAAAAAAAAGTTGACAAAGTTGGAATCTGATAAGTGGGAACATAACAGCTTCTAGGGTGCTCAACAAATTAAACAACACAAATTAACAAGTGACAGAACATTGCCTACAAAAGGATTTCTGGAAACACTTACATAAATAACATGCAACACAAACTACTTGCAATGCAAAAATTTTGCTCAATCTAATTTGTTGCGGAGAGAGGTGAACTGTAATACTAATTAGTGAACTGTAATAAAGAGATGGAGAAATAATGGGTAAAAAATCTTACTAGAGGTTGTGAGGCATGTCGCTTTTGATATTCCGCTTGAAAGCTCAACTTCCCTTTGCTAGAAGATATTACATTACCACATAGCTCACGCACCCGAATCAGCTCACTGTTTCTCATTCTCATGTGTTCATGTATGCTGTCAGCCTGTAATTTGGATGTGAAATAGTAACAAAGTTAGCCTCTTTGTCATTTCAGCCTAGATGGTATACAATAAACTGTCGTCGTCTGGTGAAACACTTCTTAGGTTTTGTTAGCAAGTGTTGTTCGCAAATACTCAGTGATTCATAATTTGTCAAAACCAGGGCATTCGAGCCATTGAACAGAATAATTGTGTCAACTGAACCACTAGCTAACATGTAATATTTAATGGTAACATATGTATAGAACAAAACTAATCTTTCTATTCAATTCCATAAGGATAGGATACCGTTTTAACACTGTGTAAGTAATTTCCCAATACAACTTGCTTAAATAAATATATCAATATTTTGTAATAAGATGGCGTGGAAATGTGGGCTCTTGGATCCGGGGAGTTTGCCACTTCACTTATGTAGTTCGTAAGGAAAAAGAAATTTCTCAAAAGTTGATAATAAATGGTAACTCGACCTTAAGCGTCACAGCATCTCAATCAAAGAATAATAATAATACAAATGAAAATAGTCATAAAGCATATTAGGGAGGCACCGGTGTGGGTTCAGAGAGTAGTGGTAGAGAAGGAGGTTTTGAAGAAGAACCCGGAATAGGACCCTTGAAAGGGAAGTATCTATTCTTCGCTGCATCATAGTAAAATCCAGGAAGTTCTGAAGAAAATCAAACCACCCGTTAATGCTAGCTATTATTATCCTAAAAATTGCAAGGCGGAGAGAATAAGAGATAGAATTGAACCTTTAGGCATGATTGAGGCTATAACTTTTACACTATCCTCGCTATGGTATATGATACGCGATCGAGGAGACAGCGGCGATAGGCCGACGGTTTCCAGCACTCCATTCTTTTTGTATATATATGGGGTTGGGTTGACAGACAAAACAAACTCCAAAGCCCAATAGGTTCCCAGAAGTTGACCCAGCCCAGTTTTCATAAGTTCTTTATTTTTATTTTGGTTTACATTCTTTTTAATTTTTATTTATATTTATTTGTGTCTTCACATTTGTTTTTCTTTTCACAAGGATAACCAGTTCCATAGCTTGATGAGGATAATTTTGTAAAATAATCATGCTTAATAAATACCGCTAGGCTTATTTACACTTACTGTTCTTATACTTTTTTTAACTGTTGTAATCGTTTCTTTTTATTTTTGTTCTCTTAGAGTATAATTTATTATTTGTAAATTATCATTAATTACAATAATTTTTAGCAGGGAATTTTGGGTTTGTTAAAATTTGACATTTAGTTCTTATTTTTTTAGTACATAATTATATAGAATAACTTTTGTAGTGGAGGCAACTTATCTTATATATTAAAAAATTTATATATTATGATACCAAAATTATTTATTCTACACTTGAATAGCTAGAATACTATATCTATATATATACACACACACATATTTGAAATATGATGTAAAGTGTGGCAATAGGGAAAAAGTATTTGGCTATATAATTTAATGATATAATTTCGTGCAAAACTTAATACAAATAATGTTTGAATTACAAAAACTAAAATTAGTTTAAAAAATTTTATTGGTCGATTAGGAAGAAACATGAACCATAATTAAAGATGTAATTAGCATCATGCATGCTGAAATTCGGTGTTCGTATTTTTAACGAATAGGGCAAAAATACTCATTTTCTGTATTGATTGAAAAAGGAAGAAGAGAGAATTACATGGCTGTAATGTTAGGCAAGTGGAGGGGCCCACACAAAATAAAATATTCAAAATATTTTATCCCACATCAATTTGTTTACAAAGTTGCAGGAGGGAATTAGTTATAAATAGAGCTTAATTCCTTCGGTTATTGTGTCCCAAAATCAAAAGCTTTTAGCTTTGATAAAAAGAGAGTGCATAGAAAAAAAGATTGTATTTTTTCTTGAGTGCGGGAATTCTTTTGTGTGAGTTAGAGAAATATTTTTTCGGTATACTCGGGTTGGGAGTGTGAGAAATATTGAGTGTATTGGTGTATACACTTGTTGTAATATATCTTCCAGTTATAAAAGTTGTTAGGCTACGTCCGTAGCCTATATTGGGTGAACCACGTAAATCTTTGTATTCTTGTTGGTTATTTTATTCCGCAATTATTGGGTACTATATTATCATCGTGGTCGACATCGCTTCGGTGTAATTCCCCAACAACTGGTATCATAGTCTTGTTGTGAAAATTCTTAAGAATTCTGAGTATGCTCTGTTGTTGCAGCTTTGTCTGATCTTCCACATCAGAAAAGCTTTTTTAGATTTTTTGCTAAGGCTGGAGAAGTGACGGCTGGAGATGATGGATCGGGACCAGGAATCAACAAGTTCGACGGTACAGATTTTACGTTCTGGCAACTACAAATTATTGATTATTTGTATAGCAAGAAGTTGTATCAACCTCTATCTGGAAAGAAGCCGGAAAAGATGGAGGATGATGACTGGAAGCTTCTTGACCGACAAGTGTTAGGTGTAATACGTTTGACCCTAACGAAGAACGTGGCACATAACGTGGCGGAGGCAAAAACAACGGAGGAGATGATGTCATTTTGTCAGACATGTACGAAAAGCCATCGCCAAATAATAAAGTACATCTCATGAAGAAGTTATTTAACTTGAAGATGAGAGAAGATGTATCGGTGGCTAAACACATCAATGAATTCAACACGATTGTTTCACAGTTGACATCGGTTGAAATTAAAATTAATGATGAGATTCGGGCACTTATTCTTTTGGCGTCTTTACCAGACAATTGGGAATCGATGCGGGCAGCGATTAGTAACTCTGTTGGAAAAAGAAAGCTACAATTCAATGATGTCAGAGATCAAATTCTTGCTGAAGAAGTTCGCAAGATGGATTCTGGTGAAGGAACATCATCAAGTTCTGCTCTAAATCTCGAGAATAGAGCAAGGGGCAGGAGTGGTGAAAAGAGTTTTAACCAATGGCGCGGTAAGTCCAAGTCAAGAAATGGAAAAGACAAAAGCAACTTTGAAAAGAATGTGAAGTGCTGGAGCTGTGGTGAGACTGGTCACTTGAAAAAGAATTGCAGATCAACAAAGAACGACGCTAATGTTGTTACTAAGGAGGTACATGATGCTCTATTACTATCCATGGAAAGGCCGGTTGATTCTTGGGTTATGGACTCGGGAGCTTAGTTTCATACCACTGGTAATCGTGATGTATTCGATAATTCCATTGCGGGAGATTACGGAAAAGTTTTCCTGGCTGATGGAAAACCTTTGGAAATTGTTGGTATGGGTGATATCCGGATGAAGATGACAAATAGATCTGTCTGGAAAATCAACAAAGTAAGGCATATACCAGAGTTGACACACAATCTGATTTCAGTATGACAGCTTGATGACGAAGGTCATAAGGTGACCTTTGGTGATGGTTCTTGGAAAGTGAAAAAGGAAGCCATGATTGTTGCTCGAGGAAAGAAAACTGGAACACTTTATATGACTTCCAGTTTGAGAAATAAATTAGCGGCTATGGATGCTGGAGCTAATTCAAGTCTATGGCATAGTAGGCTTGGGGATACGAGTGAGAAGTGAATGAAAATACTTGTTTCAAACAGAAAGCTACCGGAATTAAAGATCGTTGAACACAAGCTGTATAAAGCTGTATTTTTGAGAAAGCAGAAAAATGTGAGCTTTTCAAAAGAGGTTAGAGAATCGAAATCAGCAGATTTGGAGCTGGCACATACTGATATATGTGGACCATCTCCTGTGACATCTCTTCGAGATCACTCAAGATATTATGGCACTACTGTTGACGATTCGAGCAGGAAATTTTGGGTTTATTTTGTGAAAATAAATAGGAAGTTTATGAGACTTTTAAACAGTAGGAGTTAGCCATGGAAGATGTGATGGATTCACTGTCATCCAATCACACGTGGGAGTTGTCAGAACTTCCTGAAGGTAAAAAGGTTTTACATAGCAAGTGGGAGTACCGGTTAGAACATGACGGTAGCAAGTGGTACAAAGAAATACTTGTTGTAAAAGGTGAAAAAGAAGTCATTGGTTACACCGAGATTTTCTCTCCGGTGGTTAAATTAACCACTATCTGGACTGTACTTGGACTAGTGGCGAAGGAAGACTTACATTTGGAGCAGTTGGATGTAAAGACTGCGTTTCTTCATGGTGACTTAGATGAAGAAATTTATATGAAGCAGCCACAGGGCTTTGAAGTACGAGGAAAAGAGAGAATGATGTGCAAAATTCAGAAGAGCTTGTACGGTCTCAAACAAGCTCCAAGACAGTGGTACAAGAAGTTTGATGGATTCATGAGTGAAAATGGTTTCCTAAGGTGTCAAGCTGATCACTGTTGTTATGTGAAAAATTTTGACGGTTCTTCTATCATACTACTGCTATATGTAGATGATATGCTGATAGCTGGAGCTCGTCTGGAAGAAATTGATAAACTCAAGAAAGATTTATCAAAGGAATTTGCCATGAAGGATTTGGGTGCTGCAAAGCAAATCCTTGGAATGAAGATCTTTACAGACTGGGTGAATGGATTCTTGAAGTTATCTCAAGAAGAGTACGTGAAAAAGGTGGTTAGCAGATTTAATATGGATGAAGCTAAATCTGTGAGTACTCCTTTGGATAGTCATTTCAAACTAACCAAAGCACAATCACCATCGACGGAGCAGGAGCAGGCTTATATGAATAAGGTTCCTTATGCTTCTGCTGTCGGAAGTCTCATGTATGCAATGGTGTGCACAAGACCAGACATAGCACATGCAGTGGGAGTTGTAAGCAGGTTTATGAGTAATCCAGGAAAGCAACACTGCGAAGCAGTTAAGTGGATTCTCAGGTATTTGAAAGGTACTGCTAGTTGTTCTTTATGTTTCAGGATATTAAAATTTGGCTTACAGGGTTTTGTCGATGCCGATATGGGTGGTGACCTGGATGGCAGGAAAAGTACTACTGGATATGTGTTCACATTAGGTGGTACAGTAGTAAGCTGGGTGTCTAAGCTGCAAAAGATTGTTGCGTTTTTTACTACTGAGGCTGAGTATATTGCAGTTACAGAAGCTAGCAAGGAGATGATAAGGTTGAAATCCTTTCTGGAGGAATTGGGTCAAAAGCATGAAGATAGCACATTATACTGTGACAGTCAGAGTGCTATTCATTTAGCAAAAATCCTGTTTATCATGCTAGGACAAAGCATATACAGGTTAGGTATCATTTCATCAGATCAGTGCTGGAAGATGGAGTCTTGATGCTGGAGAAGCTTCCTGGAAGTAAAAATCCAGCCGATATGCTCACGAAGACGATAAGCATGGATAAACTGAAGTTGTGTTCAACTTCAGTTGGACTACAAGTATAAATGGAGATATATAAGCTGCTGCGATGATGGTGTGAAGACATGATTGAAATCAAGTCTTCAAGTGGGAGAATTGTTAGGCAAGTGGAGGGGCCCACACAAAATAAAATATTCAAAATATTTTATCTTGCATCGATTTGTTTACAAAGTTGCAGGAGGGAATTAGTTATAAATAGAGCTCAATTCCTTCAGTTATTGTATCCCAAAATCAAAAGCTTTTTAGCTTTTATAAAAAGAGAGTGCATAGAAAAAAAGAGTGTATTTTTTTTTGAGTGCGGGAATTCTCTTGTGTGAGTTAGAGAAATATTTTCTCGGTATACTCGGGTTGGGAGTGTGAGAAATATTGAGTGTATTGGTGTATACACTTGTTGTAATATTTCTTCCAGTTATAAAAGTTGCAGTACTCCGTAGACGTAGCCTATATTGGGTGAATCACGTAAATCTTTGTGGTCTTGTTGGTTATTTTATTCCGCAATTATTGGGTACTATATTATCATCGTGGTCGGCATCGCTTCGGTGTAATTCCTCAACATGTAATACTAAGTACTACCAAACTAAAATAACAGCATAATTAAACGTAATATAATAGGAAATGTGAAATACCAATACAACCAACATCATGAACATGTATTATATATTAGTCACCGAGGCACACGCGTTGCGTGTGTAATGAATATATGATGCTAATAAATTAAACATTCATGATATTACAACACCATGACACTAAAATATTTTGTAATTGGATCATGAAAGGCAATGGATTCCAAAGCTTAAATAAATCTGTCAAACTCAATTTTGTTACCTTACATGATATAAGTTTCGATCATAAAAAATAATATTCTTTTGAAGCTATAATATGATCTCATGTGAAATAATGATAAACTTCAATGTAAAAGAAATAAACAAATAGTCAAAAGATTGTCCAAAAAATATTAGAATATCATCAAACTAAAATTTATTGAATATAAAAACATCAAATTTGTCTTCTAATTTCAGCTAATAAATTGAACAAAAAACAATTAAAGTTGTTTTTATCTTTAGGCATTTTATTCATAAGCTAAACCCTTTATGCTCCAGCGTGATAAGAAAATATTCATTTTATCGAATCATACACCAGTACAACATAAACATAAAAAATAAATAGAGCAATATATTAAAGCATGCTATAAAAAATTGATATGACATAACAAAATGTAAAACTATTGCAAAGATCATGAAAAATAAAGTAGAAATTGGTGAACTCTTTTTATTTTGCCAAAAAATGGTTATTCAGGAGACGTGATATGATAGAGGATGAGAAATAAAGAAACATGGGCAGAGATAAAAACATGGACAGAATACAAGGTGCCACGTGTAGATAAGAATTTATTGATTGAAGCTAGAGCTGAGAGAGTCGGGATGTGGTGTTCTTGTGTTTGGGAGTGAGAGTTTTGGAAATGCATCTTTTTCAAGGGCACAAAAATTTTACGAAGAAGCAAAGCATAAATCTGTTTTCTTTGAAGCATTTTCTCTTAGACGTGAAGTGAGTACTGAGTTGGTGGAGGAGTGTAATGAGAAGGGAAGGGTATAACCTTAATCATCATCATAATCATAACATTAATAGTAAAGAAGGGGTAAAATTGAAAAAAGCTAGTGTCTTTTGTTGAGCAGTTTTTATAGGTCTCTCAACTATTATAAAATAGCAGAGAATTAGATATTAGTGAACTCATGCATGCGGTGTGTGCGTGTCCGGTGTTTTCCTAATTAATTTGATTTATATTAAAGTAAAAAGTAAATCTTAATTGTAAAAATTAGTGAGAAATCAGTATGCAGATTTGAGAGATATTATATGTTGGGTGCAATAATTGTCTCTGCTTGGTAGAGCGATCGAACCGTGGTGCTTGTGCTGCTGTGCGGTTTAAAAGATTTGAGTTGCACCATTACCACCAGCTATAGCTTTTGGTAAAGCGGTAAGCACTCGGTCCTACAATTGGTATCAGAGCCAAGGTCACGAGTTCGATTCTCATTGATTGAATGGAGTGCAATTATTGAGAGGGAAATTGTTGGGTGTAATAATTTTCTCTGCTTGGTAGAGCGATCGAACCGTGGTGCTTGTGCTTCTGTGCGGTTTAAAAAATTTGAGTTACACAATTACTACCAATTATAACTTTTGGTAAAGCAATAAGCTATAAGTCCTACATTATATTGAAAATATGTTATAATTATAATTTTAAATAAAAATATTGATGTAAAGATAATTTTAAAAACCAAAAATGGTTTTTTTACATATACAATCACATAGCTTAGCTAGGACATAGCAAGAGGGCCGCCACAATTCCCAACATAGCTATCCGGCCCCCAAGTTCTTCGTACGAACGTGCAGATTCATTCTCAAAAGTCAAACTACTTTTTAATGGTATTTTAGATTCATATGATCATTTATATTATAAAGTAATATTCAACCACAAAATCTATTTTAATGAAAATTTTATATTAAAATAATGTGATTTTTGCACCAAATACAACATCCATCTCCAACCCATTTACTTCAAAAAATCTTACACCTAAAAGAATATTCTCAAAATATTCTTTTTATTTTACATATATTAATTATTATCTTTTATTTAATATATTTTTAATTATGAATAATGTTTATATTATATAATCAATATTATAGATACCATCTGTGGCTTGGAATACAAATTGAATCTGATACGTGGCATTGTTTTACCAAATGTTTCCTTAGTGACTTTCGCACACATGGAGGTTATTGGTTTCCAGCCTATATACCATATTCGAATCATTGAATTAATAAAAGGAGGTATTTAATTTCCAGAATAAGAATGAATATAAGGTTCATCTATGGTAATTTTACAAAACATAAAAGGAATTACAAAAGATATACTAGAGAAATTAAACAATAGAGGATTTCCCGAAGACAACTTAAGAAACATAAATTCATAAAAATCACCCATGAACGCCTTAAACGCCATCTCTCGGCTAAGCAGGCTGAAGGGCTACAACATGAATTTATGCCTCTTAATTAACTTCGAACCTTGTGTTTACTATTTCCTGGTTCGTCTTTAAACCTTATGTCCAACCATTAACCCTTATATTACATCAAATTCCAAAATTTAAATGAAATCTTTTATCATTTCAATTTAATTCCAAGTTACAAATAAATAAAGATCATGGTTTAGTAATGGGATGATTTAACACAAATGTTTTAGCCTGTCATTCAGGCTAATATATGAAATAAAAATTAAAAAAACAGAAAATAAAAATAACAGTAAACTTACAGAATTGTAATCAGAAGAAGCAAACTTGATTGAATAAGTGGAAGCTTTTATTAAGAAGGGTTGTTTACAAGAGAGGAATAGAGGGGAGCAAACTCGACCGTGTTCTTCTAAGAACACAGAATGGTCCTATAAATAGATGGAAGTGCCGGACATGAAACCCCGGATTCCAACTAAAAATATAAACAGTAAATGCTTTATTAAACAGTAGATCTTTCTGATAGGATGAGATTTTTCCTCCATTTGTATAAGAATATCATGGCCATAAATTTTTCCAGTTTCTGGATCTTCACGTAATAATTTGTCCCAAAATTTGGTAGAGCTGACTCTCCATAGGCAGGGAATACCTTCATCAGTATAACCACACTCTGGTTGCCATTTCCAGATCCATGGAATTCCAAATTCCATAAAGAACAGACATAAATTCTTTCCATCAATCCAATGCTCAGCAAATGATTTTTTAATTCTTGAAGAAACATTTAACCAAGTATTCATTGGTTTTATAAAAACCTCAGGCAAAATTTTTGCTGATGGACCAAATATTTTCCACCAAATAAAAAACCAATTAGGAATTGGATAATGGAAAACATTTTCACATATTTTCAAAAACCATGTATGTTTTCTTTTTTCATTTTCATAAAATAGAGTTTTATTAAAACTCTCAATATAATCCCAAAAATTGAATTTAAAACTCATTTTATGAGTCTCAGAATAAAATTTTTTTTCAAATAATGGAGATATGCCCCATTCTTCAATAGATATAATCTTTTTGATAATGAACTTGGAGAAGTTATAACTTCCTTTCTGCTGAGTATTACTGAAAAAGTGAATTATATCAACACTTTTTGTGGATATCAGAAGATTTTCATAAAATCTTCTTTGCTTATAAGCACCATATACATATGATGTATTGGTTAAGTATCTTTCCATGATAGTCCATGGAGTTTTTTCCCATTGGGTATCTTTTTCTTCTATAAGAAGAATTAATTCTCTATGTTTTGTCTCTGTATAAAGAGCTGAATCATTGTCATCATCTGTAATGATTTTAGCATATGATGCTGAAGTTTGAGAATCAGTATTACTTTTCTGTTTTTGTTTGAATAATTCTTGAAACTCATTGTATAACTCATTATTCTGCTCAGTATTACTGGCTGATGAACTAGATAAGTTCTGGGCTATTAGCCTCTATTTGCCATGTTGTACTATGATATTAGGGGGTTTTCCCCTACAACCTCGCCCTCTATAAGAGGACTCTCCTCTACCTCGAGAATACATATCTGTAAAGAAAGACATTAAGATAAATATTCACGAGTTAGAAAATCAGGTAGGTGATTATCTTCACCTTTTTTGTAAATAATTTCAAAATCAAAAGGGGCTAAATGAGCCTGCCATCTTGCAAACATTTGTTTGGACACATCATGTTTAAAATCTTTAGTAAACATAAATTTTGCTGATTTGCAATCTGTTTTTATAATAAACTTTTGATTATATAAATCATCTTGAAATTTTAAAATAAATCTAACAATAGCTAAGATTTCTTTTGCTACTGTAGAATAATTCTTTTGAGCATTATTCCATTTTCCAGAATAAAAACGAATCAGATATTCCTGTTTAGTTTGGGGATCTTTTTGTTTCAAAATTCCACCAAAACCTATATCAGAAGCATCTGTTTCAACAATTTTATCCCATTGGGGATTTGCTAACATAAGACAAGGAAGATTTTTAACCTTTTTTTTTTATAATCTGAACAGCTTTAGTATGCTTATCTGTCCAGGGTAAAGGATTTTTCTTAAGTCTATCATATAAGATAGCAGAATCTTTAGTAAGATTTTGAATGTAAGGAGAAATATAATTTAAACTTCCTAAAAATCTTTGTAACTGAGTTTTATCAGTTATAATATCAAGAAATTTAGAACCAAATTCTATACTTCTTTGAATAAGAATAATTTTTCCTTTTTCAATCATATGACCTAAAAATCTAATATTTGTTTGAAATAAAACCATTTTAAATTTTGAAATAACAAGACCATTTTGTATAACAATATGTTTAAACATTTCTAAATGTTTAAAATGAGATTCAATATCATTAGAAAATATCAAAATTTCATCAATATAAACAATTATAAAATTGCTATACTGATAAAAAATATCATTCATAATTTGTTGAAATTCTGAAGGGGCATTTTTAAGTCCAAATGGCATTACTGTCCATTCATAATGTCCTATAGGAACATTAAAAGCAGTTTTATATCTATCAGATTCTTGTATTTGAATCTGCCAAAATCCTGATTTTAAATCAAATTTTGAAAATATGATTGCATTAACTAATCTATCTAATAAATCTTTTTTATTAGGAATAGGATGCCTAATCCATTTTAAAACCTTATTTAAGGGCTTATAGTTTATTACTAATCTAGGTACTCCTCTTTCTTGCTCAGAATGTTTATTAACATAGAAAGCAGTACATGACCAAGGAGATTGAGAAGGTGTTATTAAACCTTTTTCTAATAAAGAATGAATTTCTTTCTTACATAACTCTAAATATTCAGAGTTCATTTGACAAGGTCTAGCCTTGGTAGGAATATTAATTTCCTTAAAATCTTCTTCATATGGAAGAGAGATTATATGTTTCTTTCTATTCCAAAAAGCATTTGGAAGATCATTACATATTTCTAAAGAAAATTTATTATAAATAAATTTAATCTTATCCTGTAATTTAGGATTTTTTAATGTATCATCTATAGTTAGAATTTTAACTTCTTCTTTTAAAGAATTAATTTGAAAAGTTTTTCTATCAATCTTTTCTTGTAATTCATTAAGAATTCTATGAACAGGTTTAGTTATAAACTGAAAAGAAATAGGATTACCTTGATAAGTTCCTATGATACCTGTTTCATCAACATGCTTTAAAGGATATATTTGATAAATAAAAGGTAAACCAAGTATTAATTGGCTAGAAATATCTTTTGCTAATAAAAAACTGGTTTGAATACAGTTTTTATCTTTGCAAATATAAGCTTTAGGTAATTTATAATTTATTTCTAAAGGTTCTCCTCCTGCATGAGAGAGAGAATGAGTAGTTTTATGAAAATATTTTGTAGGAATTAATCCTTCCTGTATAACATTCAAATCTGCACCACTATCTATCATAGCAATGAAATTCTTTTTATAAGAATTATCAATTAACAAAGTAATATTTGTATACCATTTTTGAGATATAATCATACTTAAAACAGATAAATGATTATCATCATTAAATGAAATATTTTGATTATTATCAATAATATCAGATTCTTCTTTGTTATTTTCAATAACAGAGATACGATAACTCAAATGAGTATTATTCTGATGTAAAATTTTTATTTGTTCTTTAAGATTATTAATCTCTTTTACCAAATCTTGTATAGTAACAGGATTCTGTTTACTATATTTTTGTTGTAAAATATTTTTTACTTCTTGCATAGAATAAGCTTGTTCTTGTTTAACAATTATATTATTTCCACTACTTGTTGAAGCAGTGTTTTCCATTTGATCTATTATAGTAGATTTTAATATTGGATCTTTAATCATTTTAAGGAATTCTAAAAGATTATTATTAGTTAAAACATTAATATTTAAATCTTTAAATTGAGACATAAGTTTATAAAACTCATCATTTTTATTATCAGTTTCACTTAAATTATTGATACAAGATTCCCCTTGTATACAATTATCACATTCTTCTTGATCTGAAGAACTGTAATCATTATCTAAAATTTCTTCTGAATTATAAGATTCTAAACTATTATCAGATTCACTATCTGAATTCTGATTAGAATCCATTATTATTTTATTGATTTTATCTTTAAGATTTTCATCAATATCTAAATTATTAATTTTATTTTTAGCCCAACATTGATTAGCATAATGTCCTGGCTTTTTACATTTTCTACAAATAATTATTTTATTTTTAGCTTTATAATGTTCAGCTTTCCGTAATTCACGGCTTTCTTTTCTTTTCTTCTTTCTATCTTTTTGTCTATCAGACAAATGTCTTTTCTTCCTATAAGGTCTTTCATCTTTATCTATTATTTTCTTTTTACCTTTATTGGGTAGATCCATACCAAATTGATCACAAAATTTACCTAATTGTTTTCTCTCAAGTAAATTTTGTTTTTTAATTTTAATTCATTACAGAGAGCTAAACCCTCTTGGATACAAATACTTATTAATTTACCATTAGTATAACTATCATAAGAAATATTTATATCATCCTTTCTTAAGACTTTTCTAATTCTTTCTGCAAAGAGAAAGGGTAAACCATCTATAAATTTGGCTTTCCAAAGACTATTATTACAGTCTGGTATCTCATAAATTCGAGATAAAAAAGTATCTTTATACCATCTAAAATCAGTAAGTGTTTTACATTTTAGATTACTTAATAAAGTACGAATTTGTTCACTATTATCAGTGTATCTACCAGTAAAATGTTCAATCATTGTTGTTATTAATGAATAAACAACATTCTCTACTTGAATATTATCTTCAATTTTTATTGAATTGAAAATATCATTTTTCTGAAATTCATTTAAATAATTATCCCACCAACCTTTAAGTTGGCCAGTGAATCCTGCTATAATCATTCTAGCAATATTTTTTTCAGTATTACCTGAAGTTTTACACACAGTACTATACATAAGCATTCTGTGAGCAGTATTATAAATTTGTTTATCACTAACTCCATCAATATTCCATTCATATATACTTTTCCCATTATAACTATTAGAGAAAATATATTCTTGTTCTTCAACAAGAACATCCATGGGAGTAGGTCTATCATAATAATATTTAGTTTGGGTAGGTTTATCTGCCCATTTTATTTTATTAATTTCTTCATCAGAATGATTAACAATCTCTTCATTAAGAGTATTTAAATTAAGATTTTTAAATTTTTCTTCTAATAATTTTTCTAAATCAGAAACAGAAGATTTAAATTTAAAATCTTTAATTTCTGGAGGGGATTTAATAGAAGAACTAGCAATAGAAACAATATTAGTTTCTGGTTCTTTTATATGAACATCTGGTTTAATTTTATTAATAGCTAAAATAATTTTATCAATACGATCTTTAAGAGAAACTATCTCTTCTCCTATTATCGTAAGATATAAATTTGTATAATTCTGTTTTTCAATTATTTGATTAATATGTTTAACAGTTATTTGTAACATATCATTTTCAAATAATCTTGAAAAAGCAGTAAAATTCAAAACTTTATTATTCTTTTCTATAATAAAAGATTGTTGAGGAGGATAAACAGATTTTTGAATCTGTCCAGAAGGAAATTTATAATTTCTTTCAAGAATAGAAATATAATCTATAATAAATGTTTTAAAAAACCAAGGAACAAAATGAATTAATCTATTTTGATTTTCACAGTATTTATAAAATTCTGTGACAATATATTCAAATTCTTCTTCAGAGAAACTTTTAAAATACCAATCTCTGAAAGATTTCCATTTGGGTAAATAAAATTCTGCATTGATCTTTGCCCTAGCAAAAGATCCTTTAGTAAAATCATTTTTTGGTTTACTATCCATTAAATAGTAAAATTCATTTCTGAAACAGTATCAGTTTCTTTAACTTTTTGAAAGTTACATTGATGTACAATATTATTTTGATTAATAATTAAATCTTCTGCTGAAGATTCTACTTCTTCTCGTATTTGAGAAGTTGAAGCTCTAGAAGTTTGTGGAATATCCACCATATAATCTAGAGGTGAAATAAAAGAATGACTAGATCTTGATCTAGAATAAACAGAAGATGGTAATAATCTTCTTTGTTCATTATTGAACTGTATTTGAACCGATCCTTCATTATTTTGAATAACTTGCTGTAAATCCCTATTTATTATAGGATTTCTAGGAACAGCTTGTTCAATTTTCCAGTAGATCATTTTAGATTCTATCTTAGGAATTGTCCATTTATTTAATAAATCTAAATTTTCAGGTATATCATATTCTTCATTTAAACTGTTTTTAACAGTTTCTTTCATATTAAAAATATTCATTTGAATAAACAGTGTTAAATCATCAACCAAAACTATTTCCATGGCTCTGATACCATCTGTGGCTTGGAATACAAATTGAATCTGATAATGTTTCCCTAGTGGCTTTCGCACACATGGAGATTATTGGTTTCCAGCCTATATATCATATTCGAATCACTGAACTAATAAAAGGAGGTATTTAATTTTTAGAATTTGATGAAATATAAGGGTTGAAGGTTGGACATAAGGTTTAAAGACGAACCAGGAAATAGTAAACACAAGGTTCGAAGTTAATTAAGAGGCATAAATTCATGTTGTAGCCCTTCAGCCTGCTTAGCCGAGAGATGGCGTTTAAGGCGTTCATGGGTGATTTTTATGAATTTATGTTTCTGAAGTTGTCTTCGGGAAAGCCTCTGTTGTTTAATTTCTCTGGTATATCTTTTGTAATTCCTTTTATGTTTTGTAAACATCTGTGGCTTGGAATACAAATTGAATCTGATAATGTTTCCTTAGTGGCTTTCGCACACATGGAGATTATTGGTTTCCAGCCTATATATCATATTCGAATCACTGAACTAATAAAAGGAGGTATTTAATTTTCAGAATAAGAATGAATATAAGGTTCATCTATGGTAATTTTACAAAACATAAAAGGAATTACAAAAGATATACCAGAGAAATTAAACAACAGAGGATTTCCCGAAGACAACTTCAGAAACATAAATTCATAAAAATCACCCATGAACGCCTTAAACGCCATCTCTCGGCTAAGCAGGCTGAAGGGCTACAACATGAATTTATGCCTCTTAATTAACTTCGAACCTTGTGTTTACTATTTCCTGGTTCGTCTTTAAACCTTATGTCCAACCATTAACCCTTATATTACATCAAATTCCAAAATTTAAATGAAATCTTTTATCATTTCAATTTAATTCCAAGTTACAAATAAATAAAGATCATGGTTTAGTAATGGGATGATTTAACACAAATGTTTTAGCCTGTCATTCAGGCTAATATATGAAATAAAAAATAAAAAGATAAATAAAAACAGAAAATAAAAATAACAGTAAACTTACAGAATTGTAATCAGAAGAAGCAAACTTGATTAAATAAGTGGAAGCTTTTATTAAGAAGGGTTGTTTACAAGAGAGGAATAGAGGGGAGCAAACTCGACCGTGTTCTCCTAAAAACACAGACCTAACCTATATATAGATGAAAGAGTCGGACATGAACCCCGGATTTCAAACTAAAAATATAAACAGTAAATTGCTTTATTAAAGCAAACAGTAACATTGTTACAAAAGTCAAAAAGTAAATAGTGAGATTCCACAACTTGTGCTATTCCACCGGTTGTCGTGATATACCACTTGCATAGAATATTAAAGATGTCCTAATCATCTTTAATATTATCTTTAATGAGTTTTTGAGATTTTCAAAAATATCATTGATCTGCGAAAATTGAGGAATATCATCCTCTGGATCTTGAGCATCCTGCATCTGCAGTAGATGAATGAATTGATTTTCACTTGATTCAGAAGCCACAGATTTGTCCGATTTTGAATCTGAACATCCAATATTTAATATGAATTAATATACGAAAATTATTTAAATTTAAAAATATGAATACAAATTCAAACATAATATAGATATAACTTCAAATATAATAAGAGTACAACTTCAAACATTTAAATGACTATATTCATCTCACCAATGATCAATTAAAACATTTTGTAGTATGAAGTGAGCATCTTTATATTAAATTATATTATGTATAAATCATTAAATCAAATTATTCATTGATTATTAATAATTAACATAAATAAATAAATATATAAAAAATCAAAAATTATTATTTTTAATTTTTATGTTTAGATATCTCATTATTAAATAATAAAATAAATATTTTATTATTATTTAAATAATATTTATATTTAAAAATAAATAATAAAATTAATACATATTTATAATAATTAAAACAAAAAATTTTTAAAATTTTTTTAAAAAAAGTGCCTCTGCGCAAACCTCTTGAACCAAATTTGGCGCAGAGGTGGAGGCTGCGCTATTTTGTACCATGATTAATATCAACTTGATTTCAATTTTATGACTAATAATGATTGGTAATAGAAAATAATTAGTAAGAATTTGATAATATAATTTTTAATGATAAAGAAAAAAAACTACAATTATATCAATATGTTGAGATCAAACGCTTACCAATAGAGAAAAAAGTTATACGGTTAGTTAACATGAAATCTGGTATTGTCTGATATTTCCTAGAAACCAGTCTTAGCATTTTTCTATCGTCAACCATGTCTACAGCAGAAACAATATTACTCGTTAAAATCTAGCATCACTCTTTTAATGCACATCTAGCCAATCAGATCAAGCGTCACAACATCAGTAGCTTGACGCATGAGAACTTCTCAATAGGTCACTTATCTCACTACTACTCTCATTTATACGCACTTAACATAATATTCCCTCCAATAAGTATAGAAATATGTTTTTTGGGAGACTTGAACCATGATATATCTTTGATAGTAATTGTTAGGACCAAACGCTTACCACAGGGTCAAAAATTATAGTTGTTAACTAAGTCGCAATTTTATTTTCTTTTACTCGTGACAATTGCATTACTTGGGTGTTAATGAGTAGCTAGGACTATTAGACTCATGAGTTTGAGGAGATGTGTATCTATCTACTGATGTTCCCTCATATCCTTTTAATAGATTAGTTTATCATTTATCCACTGCTGGTCTTGTCCCCGACAGAGACAATATTACTCGTTAAGATCTTGAGTTACTCTTTTATAGTTCACCTAGCCAATCAGATTAAACAGTGTAACATAATCAGCTTGACGCATTATAACTTCATAAAATGTCATACATCACATACTGCTGTCATATATACATGTTTAACACAACACGATATATAGATTCATTAACTTGATTTCAATTTTATTAATTTTGCAATAAATATATTTTCGACTCCATAACAATCAACATCTTTCAATTAAACATAAAATAACCAAAAAAAATTATTTCAATTAATTATATAATTACCAACAAAAATGTTTCAGTTAAATATAAAATAACCAAAATAATTAACTATGTACAGTCGAATTGAGATCCATCATGGCCTTAGTGACTGTAGCTCTTTACCTTTGCTAGTTATCGTAAACCAATTTATCAGGGGTTCTTTGACAGAGTGGACAATTTCCAAATTTGGTGAGATAAACTTTTTCCTTTTAGGTAGTTTTTCTTCAAGGAAACCATGATTTCCGGTCACGGTCACCTCGTCCATTTCTACTTTAATTTAATTGACTCTTCCATAGATTGACAAAAACAAGACACTTGAGCCACCTAGCTAGCTACGTAGGACCTCTGTTCAGCTTCTATTCAGCTGCAACAAAGTTTGTTTTGACATATATTTTAAAAATATTTTTAATGTTTTATAAATAAAAAAATTTAAAATATTTGTTTTGATTTTTTAATGTTTTATAAATAAAAAAATTTAAAACATTTGTTTTGATTTTTTAATGTTTTATAAATAAAAAAATTTAAAATATTTGTTTTGAAATTTTTTATTTATAAAACATTAAAAATATTTTTAAAATATATGTCATAAATATTTTAAATTTTTTTATTTATAAAACATTAAAAATATTTTTAAAATATGTGTCATAAAAAAATTATGTTCATCAAATATAAGTTTTACAAATATTTAAGATGTGTTTTTTGATGTTTTTAGAACTTAAAACATTTTTATAAAATACTTATCAAAACACATATTTATTCTTCAAACAATTTTAAAATCTTTAAATTTTTTTTACAAAAAAATTTATAAGCACATGTTCAAATGGAGCACTAGCCTTTAAAATGTTTTTTCTGAAAAAAATTAAACTACAGTCATGTAAGCTAACATATATCCCACCAAATGTTTTTTATTTGACATTTATGTTTTCATATGTAACTCATGTAACGTGAATAAACTTATATTACACACATTGAAGTACATCTAAACAAAAACAAAGTGGAAAATACATCAAAGTGACACCGATATTTTAAAATAAGAGGAAAAAAGTTTATCGTTTTACTTTATTTTTGTCTAGATAGATTTTAATATGTATAATATATGTTTTATTCTCACTATATAATTAATGTAGGAGAGTATGAGTGCTAAACAAGTAATATTTGAATGATTTAGTGGCTTAGTTCCAAAAAAAGACCACCAAAAAAAAAAACTTAAAGTGATTGGATTTAATTAGGGGTGTCAATTCGGGTGGGTCAGATGTGTTGATTCGGGTTGAGCAATAGTACTATTCAAAAATTTCTCAACCCGAACCCAACCTGAGCCCGAAAATTCTCAACCCGAACCTGAATCCGAACCAACCCGATCAACCCGTATAACCGGATTTTGAATTTTTTATAAATTTTTTTAAAGAAAATTAAATAAAATTCAAAAAATAATAATAATAATATTTTAATTTAAATATATAATAACAAAATCTTCCTCATATATATGATTTAAATTTGAAAGTCTAATCGTAGAAAAATAAAATATATTTACTAAATCAAATAAATAATTGTCTAAAAAATAAAAAATGTTCAAAATAAATATTAAATTATGAAAATTTATAATATAAATATACAATAAATATTCTTTTCAGACATATAATATATAAAAATGTAGGCCATATTTATTAATTATATATTTTTTTAAAAAATTAAAATTCCGAACCCAACCCAATCCGATCATTTTTTCGGGTCAGCTATCGGGTCCAACCCGATCTGACCCGAACTCGAAAACCCCAAATTCAAACCTGATTTTTTTCGGGTTAAACCATGTCGGGTTGGTGGATCGTGTCTGATTTTGACACCCTTATATTTAATCAAATGTTAATAAATTATATAACTAAAACAAAATAAAGAGCGAGATTTTATATGAGTCTAAAGATCAAGCTATACAAGTGGCTCTTAAAAGAACAAAAAGAAGGAACACATACTTAGGAAAAATCATTCACCTACAGACCGGCTCAATCAAGCAAAATATTTCGATAGAATCAGTGTGAATAAATTGCATTAGATAGAAAAAAAACTTTTATCATTTGTGTTTTAAATAATATGCATGTAAATTATATTTAAAAAAAACCCTTCGATCCAATCAGCAATGTTCATAATTCCATTCATTTCTTTATTATTTCTTTTTTTTTTTAATATATATTTTGGGCGAGTACAACTTGTGATTTTGAATTTGAGACAACATTCTTTTATTAATGTTGGAGCATTGTTATCTCGCAACTAACACTCAGCTGAAGTTTAAAATTTTAGTTTCGATGTTTGAAACGTTCATTGTGTGTAGTATGATTTTATAACATTAATATGACTTTTTAGTTTAATTATCTCTGTGTGTTTAATGCTGGACACCAAATCATTCCGAGATTAACGGAGTTGGTCCTTTAGTAAATTTTTACGAATGGATCTTCCTCCTATGAACACCTAATCAAGTCCAGGGTCAAAGATTGGATTCCTTGTTTAGATCGCACTAGATATGTTAAACAATTTTGCGATGAGACTAGATAGTCAGAATTCCAGATATTCTAAGTTGATGTGGCCGTAGAAGTGGCCGTTAAATTTTCTTGTGAAAAACAAGGGGGTCAAAAATTTTAAGTGAAGGAGAGAAAATTTTTGGTGGACTATAAAACTTGTGTTATTTCATACGACCCTCAATTAAATATTTATAAGTTTTGACTCCTAATCATATCTGGAATCCCGCTTACATTAGAATTCATAATCCTAATCCTATTATAATATTTCATGAGAATTTTGTACATATAGTTGTCACCACTACTAACATTATTATTTAATTAGTAGATTCTAAATTTACAAAATAAATATTTGTGAACTCATTATAATCCCGATCGTCGATCATATAAAGTCGATGTACTGATGATATAAATCTTGTTCATATAATGCAAATTGAAAACTTTGAAGATCAAAATTTCCACTAATCCATTTTTAGCTGATGTCAGTTTTGTGAACTCATTTATCAAAACAGATCGTCACAAAACTGATAATTCACAAAACTGACAGTTCCACTCTTCTCATTTAATTAATAATTAAGTTAATTTTCACATATTTCATCATATGAAATTAACTTATAAACTTTTTTTTATACTTAATCTGTTTGATCTCCATCAAACTAAAGTCGTCAAATTCAACTCCTTGAACTTGATTATCTCAATGGGAACACAGAATCTGATACTCGTGTGACCTTCAATGGTTCGAGGATACAACTAACTGTGGGTTCACATCTCCATGTGATTTAGAATAACATTTATTCTTATTCGGGTTTATCCTCGTTAGTCCCATTCTCCTCTTCAACTCATTGATCAAGAATTTCAGAACTCATTTCTGATTGCACCCATCGGATCATGGTAAGAGAGTCTAGCAGCATCATCCTATGATCCCCTAGGTATCACTGATAGTGCCTGTAAGAACCTAAGTTATGCTTAGCGTACAACACGGTCCTTTTAACTTGTATATTTCGACCGAATCTTCAATAATTGGTATATCGAGAGTTGCATATGAATTCGATAACGATATGATGCATCTTTTGGTTATACTAGTGACATCGTATGTATAATTAGGAAAACACATTTCCCTAAAACACATTTCTTACTCTGACCAGAGACTCCTTGCACAATTAACTCATCAGATCACATATGATATCTTCACCCGTAGGCAAACGATGAATCCCCGATTACGATATATTGGCTCTTACATATTTTGAAACTACACCCAACCTCGCCACCTGATGACCTCAATGGAGTCGGTAAATAGATCGAAGTGCATGATAGTACGTAGATTCTCTACATTTTCCTGGGTAAAAAGACTAATGATGTACAATCATAACCACAGATTATTTCACTCGATAAGTAATAACCACTTGAACAGTCTAAGGTAGGATTATTCAGTACACCATCAAATGATTACTCATCTGTATGAATTAATATATCCATGTCCTTACCAATGAACAAAATGCTTGCATAACAGATGTTAGTTTTAAGTTCGAGTGACCTTTATTCTTATTTCAATCAGTTGATCCGACTAGGAACTTGTTTAGAATATACGGTACATTTTCTAATGAGTTTCATGATCTTACGTTGAGAAGCAAACCTCATGGTACCTTTTGCATATTCAAAGACTTTATCTATGCATTTGCATGAGTATACATATAAGTAAATATAATAATTAGATAAAATCATAAAATATTATTAAAATAAAGATTTTTTTACATAAAAATCAAAAAAGTCCAAACCAAAAATTGACTCGCTAGACACATACTCTAACATATAGGACTTCGGTGTTACTTGACAAACATTCATTTTTAATGATTTAAATGAATGTAAAATGAGGTCAAGCTCAATTGGTATTTTGGAAGAGGATTATATATAACTATGGATCTCGAATCCAGGACATAGTATTAATTTTTACCATTGTTTATGATTCACGTGGATGTAGATGAGGCCGAGGTCAAACTTTTTGTAAGACTCTATAATTAATTATCCGATAATTTGATATAACTAAAATAATTATTGAGTTTTCAAATTAAAATAATTAATTATGTCAAAAAATTCAAAAAATGTGTTAAAAATATGTACTTTAAAATATTAGATATTTAAACGATATAAAATATATATAGAATTTAAAAAACACACGAGTATTAATTATTAAATAAATGCATAACTGTGACCACCTTGAGCAGCCAACGTAGAACCGTCATAGCTTCTCCATCAGATGTCGGAATTTCAAAATTCTTAAAGGGTTTTGTTCCTCACATCCTAAGATTTGATGCTAGCTATAAATAATGATTTTAGAACAAATATTCAGCTAGATCGAAGTTGCTGAACTCGAGCCATGTTTCCAAGATTTATGGTGATGACTTGCCGTGAACTCCATCAGATTTTTGGGTGCTCTTTCTTCATTTTCAGACCTTGTTTAGCTGGTAATTGAACTCTAGTTTGTAGATCTGACTCAAACCTGTTATTCCAAGCTCTGTTAAGTACTTTTCCCTTCGGAACAGCTCGATCCAAGCTTTTCTCAAGATTCAGTTAGGTGAATTGTTCTTCATGTTGCTGCCACTTGTACATGGAGAATCTGGAGTAATGATGTAAATAGAATTTGTAGTTCTCTAGGTTGGCTTTATTTGATAGCTGAAATAATCGATTTCCAATAGGTTATTTATTTGATATGAATTTTCTACCAAAATGTGTCAAATCTATCTCCAGATGAAATATGGGAAATTAAGTTAGCTGTAAGTATATTTTGGTTAAGTATATGATGAATTATGAGTTTAAAACCGAGACTAGGTTCAAATTGAAATGGTGAAATATAAACTTTTGACGAAAAGTTGATTATACAAAATTTCGTAGATTTTAAATATGTTTATTGAGTTAGAAAAGCAATTGTAATTGGAAAGTTGAAGATTTTGGATAATAATGCGTCGAGTTTGGATTTTTGGAAAAATAACTCCACTATACGGATTTTTGAAATAATAGTTGAATTAATGGAATTATTGTCGATAAATTGGAAATTTACTCGACTTGTTATATTATATTATTTTTTAGGCCGAGAAGATCAAAGTTGAGTTTGTTGTGGTTCAAATTTGGTTTAGCTATGTTACAATTCGGTAATATACAGTGATGAAGTATAAATTATGTTTAACTTGTATTTAAGTTGTTTATATTATTTATGTGAATTAAATGTCTTGTTTAATTATAGTTCAATTATTTGACATATTTTATGACATTTAGTATATGACGTGATATTATGACATTCATGTTGAGCCCTATCATTCTTGTTACTCGTTTTGTTTGTTGTATTGTATTCCTGGAACATGTGGTTATTTCGGAATCAGCTAGCGACTTTTGAGTCTAGTTATCCCTGATACCGAAATTGTGATTGTCTATTTTTTGATGCATTTTATGTACGATATACACTTGAAATATTGACATCATACGTTGTTAGTAATTGTGCCTTCCTCTTGTATCATCATCAACTGTATGGAGGCCGAGTCATGGGTGTTTATTAGACACAACACAACATACTTCGCATACTTGGTAGGGTCGTTTAGCTACATGACGATGTAGTTCCCCTATGTGTTGTTGTTCGAACATTACTCCCGTTGTTATCGTACCGTTTATTGGTTTCTATTCTCCTGTACACATTTCATTTTATTAAATGTTTATGCATGATTTATAAATTTTGTTATTGTTGTTTAACTGTTTTATACCAAAATCATAACCTCAATATTTTATATTGGAGGCTATTGTGTTTGCTATTGGGCACCATGGTAGGTCACTCAAGAAGTTTTACAGCACCAGACGAGGTCGTGAAACTCTTGATTGAGATAGGATTTCTTGGTGGTCAGAGTTGAAGGCTTCAGTTAATCCATTTTATTATCTTACAGTCTGGTGAGTTTTATGTCAGAATATATTATTTGAGTAGATGCCCCGTGTATTTGTATGGTGATTTATAGATGTTATGGTGCATTGAAACTTATTTTATGTTGTTTTGAGTCTTGTCGTCCATATTTGGATTGTTGTTTTGTGTCTGGTCGACACTTATGTGTGATTGTTTATTAATATACCAGCGTCATCTTTGAGTCATTTTTTCTTTACAAGTATTTTTAAATTTTTGGTATGTCCTATTTACGGGAAGGTTATGTCGAAATTTTTCCAAACCCCGAGGTTCATTTTAAAATATTTTAAACTATTTTTTTGCTATATATTTTTAAAAAATCAATATTATTTTATAATTAATTGTAATTATAATAATTGGGCCTCACACCTTGGAAATAAAATTGTTGTTTTGGCTAACAAGGGTAGTTTTCGGGTGATTCTATGCTATAGGAAGAGAAATAGTTGTACAAGAAGTTCGTGCGAACATCTCATTTCAAAACAAAAAGTATCGATGGACTCCACATGTTTGTTTTGAATTGATATATTCACGCAAACATCTTATACAAAAAAATACATTAAGAAATCTTATCTCAGTATAGCATAGAATCACCTGTAGTTTAATTTTTTTGCTGCCTCAATGGAGATCACCTAAATAAGATGAAGGGGCGTTTTATAAATCTATTGAAACCGAAAGTACTTTGCCATTGTAAACCAATTAATCAGGGGTTCCTTGCAAGGGTGGACAAATTCCAAATACGGTGAGATAAACTTTTTTCCTTTTCGGTAGTTTTCTTCAAGCTAAGGAAACCATGATTTCCAGATTTGGTCACTTTTCTACTTTTCATTGAAAGTACTCTCTCTTCCATCGATTGACAAAAACAAGACACTTGAGCCACCTAGCTGGCTAGCTAGCTAGCTAGCTACTTAGGACCTCTATTAAGCTAGTACAAGTCTTTAAAATGTTTTCTTTTCTGATTTGGAGGGGAAAAAAGCAGTCGGGTTGATATAATGGTGAACGTTTTACTGGTGTGGTGTTAGCTAGGGAGAAAAAGAGGACCTCTTCACTTCAATTGCTCATCAAATTGATATGTTGACCTAGAGATTTATGTTTCATACATAGGATAACTTGAACCGCACTTAAATTTAATTATATGGGTCTAATAATCCAGTGATACCAGCTATACCGTCGAGCACACAAAGATTAATTGGACCAAAATATGATATGAATTCCTGAAAAATAATTCGATGCAGTAACTAAATATTGTTTTCAATGCACCATTTATTATATGTGTGTGATTAAAAAGTTAGTATATATAAGTATATTGTTACTTGATGCAACTTGTAGAATATGGAATCGGTGATACACAATATTAAATGAGCTTAATTTCGATACTTTTGTTTAACAACAAAAATCAATGTTAATTTCTCTCGTGCACGTAATAGGTATTGTAACAGTAGTGGTTGTCAGATGTGCACTTTAAATTTCTGCTCACAAGAAAACAATGAGATGATGGATGCATGTACACATCAAATAGAGAGATTGAGATACCCGATATATTTTCATGATTTGATTATTTTATTGTCTTTTGTTTATTTATTTTAGCATCTCATCCGAAAAAAATTATGAGATATGTTTTCATGATTTGATTGTTTTGTTATCTTTTGTTTAGTTATTTTAACATCACATTAGAAAAACATTTAATTTTGCACCTTGCAAAATCATCGTGATATTTATTTTACATCATGCCCTTCCTTTCTATATCTATATTCTGATCATCTTAACCTAAAAAACCATCAAAATATATATTGATCATCTATACCCCCGATCTGATATATGTCTTTAATTTTCTAATTGATAGTCGGAACCAATGATATTTTCTTCATCATTCCTCAATATCCATCCCTAATCCCTATTTTGTCTTCCGATCGAATTTCACATATTAATTAAGTTATATGCTTTCACGTGCGTGCCTGTGNTATATATATTATCTATTATTCTATTATAAATATGTGTGACTTTATATGTGAATTTTCATTTATCTACTTATTAATTGCTTGCTTTACATTAATTGATTACTTTAAATGTGTCTTTTCTTTCTCCTTATTCATATTTTAAATATGTGTGATTATTAGTATTTAATTTTTTATGTCTACACACATTATAATATGTTATTTTCATCCAATGATATCTTTTCATTATGTAAATTAGTATTTGGTTTTTTTTATGTCTATCCATATTATAATATGTTATTTTTAATCAAATGGTTTAAATTTTTTATTTATCTTTTCATTATGTAAATTAAATTAATTAAAGTTTAGAAATTACTCATTATCGAATTGTGGATTTTTTTTGGTGTCTTATTAATTTTTTTCAAGTCCTCATGTGACAGTTTGATAGAATTTATGTGTTTAAATAAAAGTTTTTTGCAATTGAAATTTTTTTGCGGTTTATATTTATAAATTATTTAAATAAAACACGGTAAAAGATCGTTGTGATTTGAGCCGTCAATTTGGGTTGGGTCTGTCTTTTTGGCCAGCACCGCCAAACAATTTAAGTGAGTTGGGTTGAAATTCTGTCGACTCATTTAAAGGTGAGCCTAAATGAGCTCGCACGAGTTTATATTAAATATCTATATATATAATATTATCGATTTTCAATCATGAATTCTTGATATAAAATGGAAAATATCAGTTTGATTTCAAAATTGTGATGTTACTATCTTGTCAAAAAATTGTGATTTGTTGAGACATTTTGGCAGTCACTCAAAATTGAGTGTCAAAGTTGACATTTGAGTTGTATTTTTGGATTCCTGACAATATGTTCGTCAACATATTATTTTTAAGTTAGTTTTATCAGTATCGTGAGGGGTAAATATGTTTATTACAATATATAAATATTATCATCTCTTTAAATTAATATTCACTTTCATGTTTGACATATTATGGGTCTTGGTAAAATGAGGAATAATAAATTCAAACAAACGAATACACAAAAGTCTGGGACGAAACCAGAATTATATGGTAGCGGAAATTAATAAGAACTTAGTAATATATAAAATTTCAACCTTATAAATGAAATAAATCAAACATATATGAAATATACAAAATTTTATTACATATACAATCAAGTAATTTATTATAGTTGTATTTTATTGTACAAAAATTCTTGTCAAACTTAGTGATTGTGGATTTAACATCTATTAAATCAGCAAACTAAAGAGCGTGTCAATTAAACTAATTGAGTAATCACATATTCTTGAATTATCTAATTAATTTTTTATCTTGATAATTTGTTTTATTTAATATTTTAAATTATAAGACACCGTTACTATAACTAAAGACATTTTTTTAAATGTTCATAAGAACTCAATCACTAACTCATATGGAAAAACATTTATCGACATACTATATTGAAAACATTCTAATTAATTCAGCACATTTGCTGAAAATTTTCTAATTAATTAAGAAAAATTCATTTACAATAATCATATTTAATCTTTTTGGGACAACATCATTTATTTTATAAGATATTCATCGCAATTATTTATTTGTATGTTAATTTTTAAATCTGAATTATGATGTATATTGTTTTTCTAAAAGTTCTTAAATAATGATTTAATACATTTATTCGACACTTCAATATTAACATTTAAAATATATTAATTTTATATTATATGCGTGCAACACTTCTAATCATGATTATAAAAGTTCAATAAAATTCTAAAAATGAATTAGGTAGAACATAAAAAAAATTACACAATTAATCAAAAGACAGAAAATAAAAACTAAATAATTGTCTATTACCTATAAACTACTAATACCGACTTCTAAAGATTGAAGTCGGGGAGAGCGGAGGCCGCTATGTACTAAAAAAATAAAAATTTAATGCTTGAATGAGTCACACTGCAAAGTTAGTGAAGTAAAAACGAAGGACAAAGCGGGTTAATAAAATATTATAATGGGTTAAGTTGAATGAGAATCATATATATAAGTATCTCATTTGGTCTAACCTTATGTTTTGTCACTGTACAAAGCGAAAGTTTATGCACTGTTCTGTTCTACATTTTCTTAATTTTTCTCTTGATTTCAAATTTAATTTCATTATCTATTGTTATTCAAAGATATAGTAGAATTTTTTCTAAACATCTAATCTTAAATGTGATCAATTAACCAAATAATTATTATACTTTGTATACAATAATAAATAGATTAATATATTTAAAGATAGAAAAAGTAATGTATTGAGAAGAATAAAAAAAGAATGTTAGAATTAATACTATAATTATCTAATGTCAATATTAAATTTAACATCCTACATTCGAAAATGTGTTTATTGAGATAAAAACTATGATGATAAACTAAAAATAATAATTTATTTATCATTGTAACGTAATAATAATGTGATCGTTATTCGATATCATAATAGTATTTATTACATGCATCACAAATTTTTCTTTGGAATTAGGGATGATTTTAAAATTTAAAATTAAAAAATATATTAAAATTGATAAATAATAAAAATTTATTAAATAATAGTATTTATTATATCGGTTAATTCGGTTAGCCGATTTCAAAATTTTGAAAACCGTAACCGAACCGAAATAACCGATATAACCAAATTTTTTTTTAATTTGAAAACCGAATTTCCGAATTGACTCGGTTCGGTCGATTAATTCGGTTTAACCGAAATTTTGCTCACCCCTAATAATAATGTGTAGTTTATATATTATCATGTATAAGTGTCTAATAAATTAAAGGTGACTAGGAAAGTAAAAGTATCCAGTAGAAATTGTTGTCAATTTACATGAAAGAGAATAATAATCAAACAACATTGTAAATAAAAAATTGCATATCATTGATTGTCAAAAAATTGTAATAATTGAATATTATAATAAAATATATGCATTATTGAGATAATATGACAAATAANATATAGTTTTGATATGCTGCACACCTACCGTGCACACTTATGTGAGCACCGATGAGGTGTCACTCACCCATTGAATGTGATGAAATATGAGATGTCACTCACCCATTGGATCCACAATTTTTCTATATTTCATCACATCCAATGGGTGAGTGACACCTCATCGGTGATCACATAGGTTATCAAAACTGTATATATATATATATATATATAAGCTGCTTAAGAAGCTTAGTCCATAAATTTATGGAAGCATCAGGACACACTACATCCTATACTTCATTTATCACCGGTACTCCAACTCCAACTCCAACTCCATGGATGGACAGCAGAATATGGAGTAGACTTCCTCAAAGCTTGATCGATCGTATTATATCCTGTCTCCCCCCACCCGCCTTTTTTCGAGCTCGAATCGTGTGTAAAAGGTGGTATGCTCTCATTTTCGCCAACACCTTCCTAGACTTATATCTTCAAGTGTCGCCTCCCCGTCACTGGTTCTTGTTCTTCAAGCAACACCCTCTTAAAAATTACATCTACAGGAATATTAACAACCACCCCACCAGTACTACCTCCAGTGTTCACAGATATGAAGGCTACCTTTTCGATCCCCTCGACTTGAAATGGTACCACCTCTCTTTCCCTTTCATCCCATATGGATTTTTTCCCGCCTCTTCTTCGGGTGGCATAGTTTGTTGGGTATCTGAAGAAGCTGGTTCAAAGACTATTCTCCTCTGCAACCCACTGACCCTTGGTACAGCTAACTCCCTAATTCAGTTGCCCTCAACGCTGAGGCCCAGGCTCTGTCCTTCGATTGGTTTGACCATCTCCGACTCTTCCATAGACTTGGTTTTCGCTGGAGACGACATGATATCTCCTTACGCGGTCAAGAATCTGAGTTCAGAAAGCTTCCACATCGATGGAGGTGGATTCTACTCCATATGGGGAACAACCGCTAGTCTCCCGAGACTATGTAGCCTTGAATCAAGACGGATGGTTCACGTGGAAGGTCGATTCTACTGCATGAACTACAGCCCTTTCAGTGTGTTGAGTTACGAGATTGGGATGAATCAGTGGTGCGAAATTCAGGCACCTATGCGCAGGTTTCTGCGTTCTCCGAGCTTGGTTGAGAGAGGAGGAAAGCTGTTGTTAGTTGCAGCAGTTGAGAAAAGCAAGCTAAATGTTCCAAAGAGCCTGCGCATGTGGGGATTGCAAGAAAGCGGGGGAAGTATGTGGGTGGAGATAGAGAGGATGCCACAGCAACTGTATATTGAATTTGCGGAGATTGAAGGAGGGCGTGGGTTCGACTGCATTGCACACGGTGAGTTTGTAGTGATAATGATTAAAGGTACTTCATCAGATCATAAAGCGTTGTTGTATGAGTTTGGTCGAAAGCGATGGCTGTGGATGCCGGCATGTCCTTATATTCATGATCATGACGTCGACGAGTTGCTTGGTTTTGCATATGAACCCAAAGTTGCCGTACCAATCGCAGCTCTTCTTCACCAACTCACTCTTCCCTTTCAATCTTAATTCTAGCCCATCGAGGAGGCTTGAAAATTAATTAATTATATATATATATATATTATATTATATTATATAATTGTCACAAAATATCGATCCATTTTATATATTGTACGTCGATCGGGGTCGGTCACTTGCACAAATGCTATGCTTCTTAAATTCTGAATCAACTTTATCGGCTTGCTCCTTAGGGTACTCGCGAATCTCCACGCCATTGACAACCACAAATATATATGTAAACGGCGGATCTAGGATTTTCACAAGTAATTATGTTTGTATTGATTTAGATAGATATATAGACATAATAAGTAAATTATCTAAAATACTTTAATACTTTATCAGTGTATCTTATTGAAATTTTAAATTTATTTCTATTAAATTTTGAAATATCTATGAGAATTAAATAATTTACGGAAATTAATTTCAATAATAAAAATAATAGTACAATTAAGTTTCCTAAAATTTGGAAAAAAAAGTGTGCTTTTATACATCCATATATTTTATGCTTTCATTCAATCTCAATCGTGAATTAATTTTTATATCTTTAACTTTTTTAGTTTACAATATTTGTACATTTATGATTGATATTCTGTTATTTGTTGCGGATAAATTTTGAACAAACACAATGAAACATTAATTAATCATTTAAGAAAGCGGAAATAAAAAAGACATATGATATGCATAATTAATAGGCAAAAATTTGTGTGAGACGGTCTCACGGGTCGTATTTTGTGAGACGGATCTCTTATTTGGGTCATTCATGAAAAAATATTATTTTTTATGCTAAGAATATTATTTTTTATTGTGAATATTACTAGGGTTGATCCGTTTCACAGATAAAGATTCGTGAAATCGTCTCACAATAGCCCTGCTCTAATTAATATACATCATTTATACCAGGCCATCAAATATCTATTATATCTATAAATATTAAAACATCTTGCAAATTTTAACACCATCTTGGTATCAATATCTAAATCTCCATTTCAAATCTCAAATGTGTAAAATCATAGATATGATCAATTATATATCAATAAGTTTATAGAAAGAACGTAAAAAAGATGTGAAGATAAAAGTTATCATTCTTGGAGAAGGAATCCCGATTGCGAAGAAGCAAAATTCAAAATTAATTCGAAAAATCATAGTGGTTGTTGAAAAATAAGAACTATAATTTACATAAATATATATTATACGGTTGAATTCATGAATTACAAATGTTATAATGATACATGAGTATTTTATACGAATGTAGAGACAGATGATATAATGTTTCTATTTTCGAAGTCTTTCAAAGATTCTAAAAAGAGAATGTAGATGATGCAGTTTTATATAATTCCAAGAGCTTGGAAAGATTAAGAAACTACGGACATTGATATATCAGACGAGATATAAAAAATAATTCGTTTTGCATGTTTGTAAGCATAACGATGCAAGTTCGTTTCATGGTTTTTTTCAACATATTCCGTAGAAAATTCCTAAAAAAGTAATGCGAATTTTAAAAATCTTATGGTTTCTCATATTATTTTAAATATTCATCAACAAAGAATATATTTGATAATACATATTCAAATATTGATTTTATAAAGTATATAATATGTAATATTTTTTTTAAAAAATTATTATTTTTGGGTTTAAAAACTCTAACAATTTTGCTTTTGATGATGATAAAACTTTTGATTGTGTTTATGACATATTTATTAAAAAGTGAAGTTGTTAACTCATGATGGAGGCTGAACCTCGAATTAACCAAAAACAAAATCTTGGATAGCAACAGTGTTTCAATGATATCTCACAGCTCAGTGATGCAAATGACCGCCAAAACGACTGAACATAAAACACAACTTGAGACAATTCATATTTCATGTCATTTTGGCTAAATAAGATGTTATCTAGGAAAACTGATGCAGCAATGCTCATCAGTATGGCTAATCGGATCGATTGAGTATAAGCAATTACGGTATTTTGGTCATCTTGATCACCTTGATTATCCAAGTGGAATGATTCAGTATTCGTTAAAAAGTAAGACAACTATCTACAAATCATCTTCACAATTCAAAGTTTGAACAGAGTATAAGATACTGATAAATGACGATAAAGATACTAGTTCTGCACATGCTTGTTGATTTCAGCAGACCTCATTAGTTTGGTTCGGTCTAGCTGACGAGCCCAACAGGCAGATGACCTCAAAATAAGTTAGGCTCGCAAAAAGTGGCGAGCAAAGCGGAAATGACCGTTTCAATATCAGAAATAGTACAAAAACTTTCCAAACTCTTGGAGGCTATATATACAACATCTTGAAGATTAAATGCAAGCTTTTGAAGTATATTAAAAACATGAGCAACATACATAAAAAATTAGCTATAGTGACAGCAAAAGGATAGGCTTCTAGCTGGCTTTAGAGATTTTTCCATGCTTGAGAGTATCAAAAGTCATTGGTGTTCTCGTGTGTATGAGGAAAGGATTAAAGAAATTATGCTTAACAGTTAACTTCCTCATTCTAGTGAATGAGCACTTCCAACTACTAAATTTGAAAATGCTTCCACGTATGTTTTCGATCAACGACTATCTTACAAAAGTGAAGTGGAGCCCAAAAGAACTAGGCAATCGCTCTCATCTTAACCTAAGTGTGATGATACATTTGATATATAAATACACTGTAAAAATCCTCACACACAATTACTCACACATATACATGAAAGTTTAGCTTCAGAGTTTAGATGAGTGAATATTCACATAAAGACATTATTGTGTTTGTAGTTTTGGCATAAGAGACGTAATCCAGAGTGTGCTAAGAGTTTCAATTAGGCAATAGATAAGTTCTAAGTTGAAATAAGTTTGTACAAGGAGTTGTATTAGTCAAAGTCTTCTATTGGATATTTTCCGAGGGGAGAAGGGGTGACGCATGAGTTGCTAATTTTCGAACATCCATAAACAAATTTGTGTCCATTTATTTATCGCATTTACTTATTATTGCTACTGTTTTTAAGATGCATTGTAGTAACATTTTATGTGTATTTCAACTATCAAAATATTACATACCGAATGTTTGATAAAATGTTTCAACCAAAAATATTTTTATATATTCAACTTGCATATCTTTTAAATGTTTTACCGAAATATTTATTTAATTTCTACGAAGGGTTATTTTGAGTCTCTTCCATTTATGAGAGGCATATAATAGTTTGTATTTTTGTTATCATATTTCCCATAATTTTCACTTCCGACATGCTTAATTAATACACTTTTGTGTTATTTTGTTGTAAGAAGAAATTTTATGGTCATGGAGCAAATTTGGGCTAAAGAGATGATTTTATCACATTTGATGTTGACAAGATAAAGCTGTGAAAAAAGACAAAAACGAAGTCTTGGAACAAAGGGTGATCATGCTTTGTGACTGTTCTTCTGTTGTATGTGAAATTGAAGCTTGCAGAATTTCAAGGAGTAAATCTCGAAAATTTGTGAAGATTGTGCCAAAATTTAGAATTGTATTTATGGTATTTAATTTAAAAATAATTCTTGGAGAGAGATGTCGTTTTTGAGAGAAAGAATACTAGATAGAATTTTATTCCATAAAATCTCTATATTCTTGTTTTGAGATATTTTGAATATTAGGTTTTCTATTAATTAGTGGACTTTTCCCTTGGGCCCAATTAATCAATATATGTGAAGAAGATAAGGAGTCACAAAATTGAAGATATAATGATTTCTTCTCCATTACTCTCTTCAACATGAAACACAAGGAGGCGTATGATTTTTTTCATGTCTTCTCAACAACTCTAGGCTAAGTTTTTATTTCTGATTCAAGGGATATTTCTATTTTTTCAATTTTATCACTTTGAGGCTTTTTGCGCTTTGATTTACTATTCTTGTTTTGTTCAAGTATTTGTTGATTTATGATTTATTTTTATGAAAATTGTATGTTGATTAGTCTGACAATTTAATTCGATATATTATTTTCTATTGCTATCCATGAATTCAGTGATTCGTAATTGTCATGAACGATTGGTACATGAGTAGCCCTAGATTATGTGTGTTGTGCTATCATAGCATATTTAATCTAAATAAATCAACGAAACTGGATCTATCAATTGCAGCTATCTCGGTTATTAGATTTTATGATTAACTTGTTTCACAAAACGAAAATGCTATTTTAATTAACATGGAACGCTATCGTACCCAGTTGATTATTGATAAGTTTGATTGAATGCTCGATTTGGTAAAATAAATTAGGAAAAAACAAGGATTTTAGTGGCTATCCCTATAATTCTAAGGTTAATTACTTGTAACTGCATGAATACATAATATGTCAGTCGATGAACAATTATTTAATTGAATAGTGGAAGCCCTTTGAATTAGAACTCAGTAAGATTGAATTTTCTGATTCGTTAATCATTCATCGTTGTTATTTACTTATCGTTTAGATTTATTATTTTTAATTGATTTCTAATTTTAGTTTTAATATTTTATTTTGTTCTTATCCAACAATCCCTCCTTTTTAATTGTTTTCTTCAAAAGAAATAAATATCATGTTCCATGTAGTTTTGACACTACTTATCATTACACTCATTATATTTGAAAGTAGAAATTTAAGTTTGGTGGCTCAACGACACCACACCAGCTTAGTTTGAAAACCAAACTCGATTTAATTCATCAGTATTCAATATTTCAAGAATCGACATATTGTAGCTCAATGATTATATTTTAATCGACTCTATCAAGTCGTATCAGAGCGGGTTGTTCTTAAAAGAGCATTTGAAACTGATTTATAGTTTTAAAATTCGTTTTTCATATTTTTCTATATATGTGCAAAATTTCAATTTTTTGTCAGTTTGCAGCAACTTTGGGAAGAATATCATAACTTCTTGGTCGGGTATTCAAACGATAAACCGATTTTTGAATTACAAACTAGACTTATAGAGAAACACAACAGTATAAAATTTGCAGCTCGGTCATGCTTGAGAAAAAGCAAATTAAATTGTGAGGGGGAGAAATTTTTTTTGCTTAAATTGTTTTGAAAAAATGGTTTTTTGATTGACACAAAAATGAGAGAAATGTGTTAGTTGAAATCATTATTTATCCAAAAAAAAAAGATTGTTGGAACATTTTAAATTTTGGTGATTGAATAAGATTTTTGATCCAAAGGATAATTACAGAACTTAAACGAACTGAATTCAAAGAGGAAAACTGAACTAAAAAGCCTAACACTAACATATTACAAAGTCAGACTGATAAAACATAAGAATGATACTAATACCCAAACTGATTCTAAGTCGACTGTTGAAGACCAACTGATAATCTATCTAGTTGACTAGTAAGACGAAATCTATATATTCCCTGAAGAACCAATATGATCGGTGATTAAGAATCAGAGCCCAACTCAAATATCGGATAAAGCTTTCCGTATTAACAGTCACCGAATCTTAAACAGAATGTCAAGTTTCAGCGCACTACTAGAACATGTCAGAAAATACGATGAGACATCTGCATTTGGAAATGGATATATTTTGAAAAGATTACTCTTGCATATTAAAGTTATAAATAGATCGGTTGAACAAGCTCTAAAATAGACAGTTACACCATCTTTATTTGGATTATAAAAGAAAACTAATCTTCTCTGAAAAAACTTTGCGATAGTCAAACTGAAATGCAGGCACACGCTGATATATCATTATCTGATCATTTTGATGGTCAAATTTGTGCTTAGATTTCAACAAAAAAGGTTGTTGCACATTCAACTTATGTATCTTTTAAACATTTTATCAAAATGTTTATTCGGTTTCTACGAAAGATTATTTAGAGTGTCTTTCACTTGGTTTGAAAACAAAACTCGATTTTATTCATCGGTGTTTAATATTTCAAGGATCAAACTATTTTAGTTAAATGATTATCCCTCATCAATCCTATGAACTATGGTCTTTCATTTAATTATATAATTAGTTTTGAAATTTCATAATATCAATTGACAACTTAACGGTAATTATGACTCCTATAACCTCCATTTTAATTCCCCAATAATTTCTTCATTACCTATATATATTATATTATACATTTTGATATTTTGCTATATTTTCTTTTTGTGAAAGTAAAACAAGGAGCCACAACATTCAATGTATATATGGCCCTTAGCTTATTTCGTTTAATTGCTTTTAACATTAGATCATTAATTTTCTATTAGTTTTTTTATATAAAAAAATTAACATATGTACTCTTCGTATTGAAGGTGGTTTTTTTTTTTTTTTTTAATATTAATTGTTATAAGATGAGATTTTGGTTTTGATTTTTAATAATTTATTTGAGCCCTATCATCCTTGTGATCCGTTCCTCTTGTTATATTTTATTCCTGGAACACTTGGTTATTTTGTAATCAGCTGACGACTTTTGCGTTGAGTTATCTCTGATACCGAAATTATGATTGTCTATTGTGTGATATACACTTGAAATATTGACAACCAGTGGCGTAGACATACTATGGGTTGGGCTGGGCTCAAGCCCAACAAGATTATCAATTTTTTTTTATATAGCTAGTTCAATTTTTTCAAAAAGCCCATTAATTAGTTATTATTAATATAAAATGAAAAGAAAAAAAAGTGGAAAACACACAGTGGCGCTGGAAATTAAAATCCTCGTCTCAATTCTCAACCCTCCACTTGCGCCACACATCCTTCTACCCTTATTCTCTCTTTTTCCCAATTTTCTCCTTCTTTATTGTACTTTTTTTTTACCCTTCACCTTCAAATTCTCGTTACTTGTCAGGTATCTCTCTAATTATTTAATTTATCTTTTTTAAGCATAATCTTTCTTGATTCTTGCTGGTTTCGAGTTTAGATTGTTTGGGGTTAATTGGTTTGTGTTTTCTCCAAGATTATTGTAGTTTCTAGTGTTTTTGAATCTGGGTTTGGTCTATTCTGAGTTCAAGATTAAAAACTTGCAATAAAATAATTGTATTTTGTATGGAATCCTATCATCATGAATTATCTGTTCAGTGCCTTTAATGTCTGGTTACTCAAAAGATAGACAAAATTATTTTTTTATATCATTTTTTAATTTAAATGAAGAGTATTCTTTTAGGTGAAATAAAATGATGTTTATAGGTTTTTTATTTATAGGTGAATCAAAATGTCAAAAAGAAGCATTACCGATTATTTCATCCAAAAAAACAATGAGCAGTTATCAAAAACTTCAAATGATCATCTTCCGTCAAGTTCAAGATCTACATTGAAAACCAAAAAACTCAAACCTGACAATGAAGTTGCTCTCGATCCATTAGAAGGAAATAATTCATATTATGAGCGTGATCCTGAGAAACGAATTAGAATATGGGAATATCCATGTGATAAACAAGATGATGTTCGAAGAGAATATGTTGGTATTGGACCATATCAACCTATATATGAATATCCACTTGTTGATTTTAAGCATCAAAAACGTAGTTTTCAGTCTTCTTGGTTCGTAAAGTTTCCATGGCTCGAGTTTTCTCAAATAAAAGAAAGTGTATTTTGTTTCCCGTGTTATCTTTTTGATGTTCCTTCATCATATCAGAAGAAATTTACGGTTGAAGGATTTAAGAATTGGAAAAGAGTGAATTGCAAAACATGTCCACTGAAAAGACATGAAGGAGATTGCAATTCATTATATAGTAATGCTATGCAAAAATTGGAGGGCTTGAAAAATGTATCTCAACATATCGATAGAAATATGAATAATCAATCTGAGAATGTTGTAAAGCAAAACAGATTGCTTATAAGGACATCGATTAGAGCTGTAAGATGGCTAGCATTACAAGGTTGTGCATTTAGAGGACATGATGAGTCTGTAGATTCTCATAATCGTGGAAATTTTCTTGAACTCGTAACATTTCAAGGAGAATTGTGCAAAGAAATTGGTGATATTATCTTAGATAAAGCATCTAAAAATGCCAAGTATACATCACCATCAATTCAACAGGAGATTCTAAAAATTATCGCCGATCTTGTGCGAAGCAAAATCCGTGATGAAGTAGGGATGCTAAATTCTATATTCTTGTTGATGAAACAATTGATGAATCTCATAGATCACAAATGGCTATTGTTTTGCAATACGTAGATTGTGATGGGTTTGTTAGGGAGAGATTTTTTGAAGTTGTTGGTGTTGATGATACTAATTTTTTGACTTTGAAAACACATATATGTAGTATCTTGACAAAACACAAGCTTTTGATTGAAAATATGCGAGGTCAAGGATACAATGGTGCTAGCAACATGCGGGGAGAATGGAATAGATTACAAGCATTATTTCTCAAAGATTGTCCGTTTGCATATTATATTCATTGTTTTGCTCATCGACTTCAACTTACATTAGTTGTAGCAGCTAAAGAGGTATAATATGTATGGCTATTTTTTTTCCAAATTGAGTTCAATTGTCAATTTTGTGGGTTCTTCTTCAAAGAGACACTCTCAATCGAAATCAATTCGAAAAGATGAAATCGTTGATTTGATAGAATTTGGAGAACTTGGAACTGGTACTGGAGTTAATCAATCTAGTACTTTGCAACGACCTACATCAAATCGATGGAGTTCACATTACGTTTCTGTTAGTCGAGTTATTGAATTGTTTGGTTCAGTTTGTACACTTCTAGAAGATTTCATGTAGGGAAAGTCTGCCTTTAGTATACGTGCGGAGGCTAAAGGTTTGCTTAAAGATATGATGACATTTGATTTTGTATTTATCTTGTTGTTGATGCATAGAGTTTTGGAAACATCTGATATGTTATGTCAGGCTTTGCAGAGAAAAAATCAAGACATTCTGAATGCATCGAGTTTAGTCACGACTACAAAAATGCTTTTCCAGAAAATGCGAGATGATGAATGGGAAGATTTTCTATGGAGTGTGAATAATTTTTGTGATAGTCATGACATTGTAGTGTCTGATTTGACATCTCGTTATGTTGAAAGTACTAAACGTTCTTGTCAACAGAAAAATCATTTTACAGTGGAAGAGTACTATCATTTTCATGTATTCAATGTTGTGATTGACAAACAGCTGATGGAGTTGAATACACGATTTACTGAGCAATCAATAGAGCTTCTCACTCTCTGTGAAGCCTTGAATCCCAGTGATGGCTTCAAATCATTCTCTGAAAGTGCTATTTATTCTTTAATTGATAAATTTTATACCAATGATTTTTCCAAAGATGACATGAAACATTTGAAGACTCAATTGGATCATTACAAGCTTGATGTATTTGAGGATCTGAGGTTTAAAGATGTTGATTTNAGGTTTAAAGATGTTGATTCTCTTCCTAAATTATGCCGACTACTAGTTGAAAAAAAGAAGTCGAAGATTTATTTCATTATTGATAGACTGATTCGTTTGGTCTTGACTCTTCCAGTTTCCACTGCTACAACTGAGCGAGCATTTTCAGGGATGAAACTTCTCAAAACACCACTTCGCAACAAAATGGAGAAGGAATATTTAAACAATGCAATGGTTTTGTATATTGAGAGAGAGATTGCTCATGACATTGATATAGATTACATAATTGATAGATTGGATCTTTTGAAAAATCGAAGGTTACGACTAAAGTAGTGATTATTTAAGTTACCCTCTTTTGGCATAAATTGTATTTTTTTTGTTATGTGTACTCTATCATATGATTAATGTTTGAACTTTTGGAAAATATTTATCCAGATTTGATGATTATATTGTGAAAATCGTGGTTTGCACTTAATCTTTAGGTCACGTGGAAAATGTTGTATTGATTTCTAAATTAATTTTTTTAATTTTCTAGCCCTCCATATTTTGAAATTCTGGCTACGCCCCTGTTGAACCACGTAATTAGCTCGTGTCCTTATTTTCTTTCTCGCATGCATGTGTGTTCTGGGCTCTATTTGATTGCCTTGAAATTTTTCCTGTTCGACTGTTGATTCATTGTTTAATAAGGATGCAACTGGCTCGTTGATCATCTAATTGATTTAGAATTAACCCTAACAAGTGGCATCGTTTGTGAGAATCGAATCCACGATCGATCAATAAATCAAGAAGATGGTTCTATGAAGTGTGACATCGAGAAATTCATAGGTAACAACGACTTTGGGTAACAGAGAATCAAGATGTGTGCAATATTGATTCAACAAGGGCTCGTTGAAGCCTTGAAGGGAGAATATGCAATGGCAGGAGATTCGAAGAGAAAGCACTTAGTATGGCAAATGCTCAAAGTGCCATTATTTTGTGTTTGGGTGATAAGCCAGTACTGGAAGTCTCAAAGGAAACCACAACAGCTGCAATGTGGATTAAGCTTTAACACTTGTATATGACCAAGTCTCTTGGCAACAGATTGAATATGAAACAAAGGTTGTACTCATTCAAGATTGGTGAAGAAAGGGGCATCTCAGATCAAATTGATGATTTTGTAAGGATTCTAGATGACCTTGAAAATATCGAAGTAAAATTGGAAGAAGAGGATACGACACCGATCTTGTTGAATTCTTTTCCAAGATCCTATGAAAGTTTCAGAGATGCCTTATAGTATGGAAGGTAACAAACCATCACTCTTGAAGAGGTACAGTCTGGCATTAAGGAAAATTAACTACAGAGAAGAATACGAACACATGGACTGGTCCAAAATCCATCCCAAATAAGTGTTTTCTATGCCACAAAGAAGGGCACTTCAAGCTTGATTGCCCAGATCGAAAGAGGAAGGACCAAGAAAGGATTAAAGATAATGGTGAAGCTTTGGTGGCCTCTGATGGTTATGACTTGACAGAAGTACTAGCCATTTCAGATACAATGAATGGGTGAATATTAGACTCAGATTGCACATTTCATATGTGTCCTTCAAAAAGATTGTAACGTCCGAAAAACCAACCTACGTAAACCACAAACATACAAAATTATTTAAATTACTTAATCTTTTTATTTAATTGTTTTTAAATGCTTGCATGATATTATTATATGATTAAATGTATGATTGCATGATTAAATGATTATGTGACTTGTTTTCATGAAATTAAGGATTTTACCCGAATATTCGATAATAGGCAGGGGAAAAGAGACCGGGGACAACCAAGACAAGAATATGTATTTTTATTTAAATAATGGCAAGGCTTCCTAATACGATTAAAAATGATTTAATTTTTCCTAAAAATGTTGGAGTTCGAATTATTTTACGAGTCGAGCTCGATTTTTCCCGGGAAGCCGGTTTTGGGCAAACAAGGAGTTTTAAAATATCAAAAATATTATTTTATGGAAACTAATTTTATAAACTTTTATTATTTAATTAATTAAGTGTTATTGGGCCTAGTTTAATTAATTTAAATAGGCCCAATTACCCTTAAGATTGCAAGCCCAAAATCAAAGCCCATTAGCATGATAATTAATTATAAATAAGCTACCTATGCTTTCAAAACACCATAATTTACCCTACAATCAGCCGAATTCACCAAGCACACACCTACATCAATTTCGAAAATATTGGGAAGAAGAAAAACTAGGATTCTTTGCCGTCCGGTCGTCCGTCTTCGTGCCCTCGCCAACGATCGAATAATCGAGCGTTATAAACGCAAAGACACGTTTTATAAACTCTTTTAACATCATACAAATCATAATATGCTTGATTTAATTGTTTATGCATGAAAAATATTAGTGTTCGATTATTTTACGGCGAGATGCATATTTTTCAAAGTTTCAACAATTTTACGTTTATTTGAAAAACGTTTTTGATTCCGACGGACACGCTATCAATACATGATAAAATATGATTAATTTATGGACAAAACATGATAAAATAATAGAGGAAACAAGCTGCATCAGCCGTGGGAAATTCAGGTAAGAAGCGTGAGATTTGTTTGGGTTTGTGCAATTTCAAGGGCTCGGTTCTTATGCATGGGGGTAGGTGGCTCGACCAGGTCTGGAGGTTGGGTCCTAGGGGTCATGGATAGGTCCTGGGTTGGGTCCTAGGGCGGCTAGGGTTCGAGATTTGGGCTGGGGAAGAGTCCATGTGAAGAGGGACTCTCCCCCACGTTCACGTTTGTGCAGCAGCGGCCATGGGGGCTCGTTGCTAGGGGTAGGGTGGCTCAGGTAGGTCCTATAGGGTCTAAGGTTGATGGGCAAGGGCTGGAGTGGCTGGGCTGGGCGCCGGCTCGAGAGATTGTGAGGGAAGCACAAGGCGCGAGCAGGTTTCTGGAGGGGCTGGCCTGGGGATGAGCCAGGTGGGTCCTATAGGGTCTAAGGAAGATGGGTAAGGTCTGGCCTAGGGGCTGGTGCGGCTGGGTCGCTGCTGCGCAAGGGAAAAGAGGGAACCGCGAGAGAGCAACTAGCGCACAGGGTGGCTGTGCTTGGTTCAGAGCTTTGTGCTTGGGGTTCCAGGGCTTGGACTGGTTTGGGCTGGGTCTGGGCATGGTCCAGGGTCGGTGAGAGTCCAAGGTGATCGTTGGTTAGGTGGCTAGACGAGTCCTAGTTGGCTAGGAGTTTTGGTGAAGTGGTAATAGTCACGCACAAAACATGCAGATTTTGGGTTCGGTTCCAGCATGATTTGAGAGAGCCAGGGCTAGGTTCAGGGGTTTGGGCTTGGTCAGGAGGGTTCCTAGATGGGTTGGCTCGGGTTTGGCTCGAGGTGGCTTGGGCGTGGCTCGAGTAAATTGGGAGATGGCTCGGGTGGTTCGATAACGTGTCAATTTTCAAAAATTAAAAGGCAAAAATTGAATCCAGGGGTCCACGGGTGTGGCTCATGACTTGTAATGATAGAATAAATACTAAAAATGTTATGTTTAAAATTTGGGATCAAAATAATGAGTTTTGGAATTTTCCGGGATTTTATCGCCGCACGAAACGCTAATTAAAGAATTAATTGAAAAGCCTAGTTTTAAGCTTTATAAAATTATGAAAAATTATATTTAAGCTTAAATAATTATTTAGAATAATTCCATGTCATTAAAAGTGAGAAAAAGATAATTTCGAGAATTTTTACGTCCAGGGGCAAAACGGTCTTTTTACACTTAGGAAAATACGAAAATGTCCGGCAGCGTCCGAAGGATTATAACGCCTGTTAAATGATATTATATGATTTAAAAGGATGCTTTTGATGATAATATGTATTTTTTTGATTTATGGTAAAGCTGTGCAATTTGTACTGTTTAAAATGCTATTTTTGGAAAGCTATGTTATTTTATGATTTTAAAAAAAAAGGAAAAATATATGGAGAGATGTAAATTGACTGTGACAAATGATATGATATATGATATATGATTTTGTGGAGATGACGTGAGGGCCAAGGCCCTAGAGGGAACCCATATTCGGGTCAAGGCCCCAGAGGGACCCCGTTTACCGACCAAGGCCCCAGAGGGACCCCGTCTATGGGAAAAGGCCTCCGAGGGATCCTGACGATCGTATTTCCACGGTGGAGTCTAGTGCACACCCCCATGGACCATGTAGAGCTAAGACTGCAGTCGACCAAATGATAAAAGCTAGTCACTTTCAAGGATCAAACTTCAACCAAAATGATATATGATTGAAAACTTATGATTAAAATGATTTTATGATATATGATTTATGATTATAATTAAAGCTATTTTTAAAATGATTTATTTATGTTTAAAGTTTATTTTAAATGATTTTTAAAGGATTTATTTATGCTTAAAGTTATTTTAAAATGATTTTACGATTTATGATTTAATTATGCTTAAATGATTTTTAAATGATTTATTTATTTTCAAAAGCTATTTTAAATAAAAATATGATTTTTAAATGCATCTGAGTGTATATGTATTATTTGCTATTTATGTTTAGAGCGTGCTGAGTCTTTAGACTCACTAGGTTTGTATGATGCAGGATTTGATGATTTTGGAGGCGGTGACGATTGAGTCGATCGAGTGCAGCAGTACACACCCGAAGACTTTTATGTTTCCGCACTAGCTACATAGATTTAAGATTTAAAGATTGAGGTTAAGGATTTTATTTAGAGATATTTTTATGCTTTATTTTTATTGTTAGTTGATCTTTTCAAAGGTCAATTTAGGAATTTTTGGTTAGTCGATGCTTTAGGATTTTATTTTGAGTAGGTCTCTTGTGAGACGGTCTCACGGATTTTTATTTGTGAAACGGGTCAACCCTACCGATATTCAGAATAAAAAGTAATACTTTTTCATGGATGACCCAAATAAGATATTCGTCTCATAAAATACGACCCGTGAGACCGTCTCACAAAAGTTTTTGCCTTTTATTTTATGAACTTGAGATTTAAATTGTTAAATTATTATGATTCAGGATTATGTTAAATTATTTTATTTAGTAATTTAGAATTTATGATTTAAGATTAGAAAAAAAAAATATCGAGGTCGTTTCAAAGATGGTTTGTGTCCCTACAAGAATCAGACTTAGGCCTGGTCATTGGTAACTACAAGTCATGCATAGGGAAGGGAATTGGATCAATCAGACTTCGAATGCATGATGAGGCAGACAGAATTTTGCAACAAATTAGGTATGTCCCTGAACTAAAGAGAAATCTTATATCTTTAGGGACCCTTGAATCAAATGAATACTCTTTCTAGTCTGATAATGAGAATATGAAAGTACTTAGAAAATTTCTGGTTGCAATGAGGGCTGGCAGAAAAAATTCATTGTACATTCTTCTGGGAAACATTTCTGGTTCAAGGCTTTGGCACCTAATACTAGGTCATAAAGTGAAAAAAGGCTGAATGAACTATCAAAACAAAACCTGCTTTGGGGTGATAACATTCAAGGCTTGGAGCCTTGTGAGTTCTGTGTATTGGGAAATTCCAAGTGAGTTAAGTTTGGATCAGAGAAACACACCACAACCATGCCATTTGAATATGCTTACTCAAATGTGTGGGTACCTACTCAAACTCCAACAAATGGAGAAAAGTATTTTATGACTACTGCAGATGATTACTCTCGGAGACTTTGGATGTATATTCTGAAATCCAAAGATGAAGCATTCTCCAAGTTTAAGGAGTGGTTATCTCTGATCGAAAACCGGTTAGACAAGAAGCTCAAACATCTTAGGACTGACAATGGTATTGAGTATTGCACTGAACAATTCAACGAAATCTGCAGACCCAGGGGCATTTCAAGGCACAAGACTACCCCTAGAACTCCACAGCAAAATGGATTAGCAGAACGCATGAATCGAACATTGCTTGAAATGGTAAGATCCATGATTCTGAATGCAAGACAACCACAAAGTTTTTGGGGAGAGGCAATATATATTGCATGTTATCTGATCAACATAAGCCCATCAAGTGCGTAAAACCAGCAGATCACTTAAACTTGAAGGTGTTTGGTTGCTTAGCCGACGCTCATGTAAAACAAGATAAGTTAGAAGCTAGAGCTCTCAGGGCATGTTCATTGGCTATCCTCCTGGAGTAAAAGGACACAAAGTCTGGAACCTGGAACAAAAAGGGCCAGGTTTTTCAATACAAGAGACATCACCTTCAATGAAACCAAGATGTGATACTCACTGATCAAAAGCAGCAGTCCAATGACAGAAACACTCACTAAAAGTTCCCAAGTTGAGATCACAACCTAAGGACACTGAAAACCAATACATGCTAGCAAGGCATAGAAAGAGGAGGGAAATTAAACGACCTCAAAGCTATTGTCAAACTTATATAAGCTGTAAACACAAACACAAATGGTTGGAAGCAATGAATGAAGAAATTAACTCATTGAATAAATATAATACTTGGTATCTGGTTGATAAGCCTAAAGGACAGAAGGTCGTGGGCTGGAGATGGATATTCAAGGTAAAGGAATGAGGGCAAGATCATTCCAATGTGAGATATAAGGCAAGACTAGTGACTAAAATAAATACACAACTAGAGGGGGTTGGTTTTAATGAAATCTACTCTCTAGTTGTTAATCATGGCTCCATAAGACTCATGCTAGCCTCAGTCACTCAATTGGATCTAGAGTTGGAACAACTTGATGTTAAAATTGTCTTCCTCCATGGTGAACTTGAGGAAGCCATATTCACATATCAACTTGAAGGTTACTATGACAAGCAACAGAAGCAATGTGTATTTGTTGAAGAAATTCTTATATGGCTCAAGCAAAGCCCTAGACAATGGTACAAAAGGTTCGATGAGTTTATGACACATATAAACTTCCCTAGAAGTAAGTTTGACAGCTGCATATACAAGAAAACGAAGATGCACAATCAAGGACTTACTTGCTTCTGTATATTGATGACATGCTAATATCAAGCAAAAACAAGAGTGATCTTCAAGCACTCAAGGGGCTGTTAAGTTTTGAATTTGATATCAAAGAATTGGGGAAAACTAAAAAGATGCTTGGAATGGAGATATGTTACTTCATGGGGACATATTAAGGTGGAGAAAATCTCGATGCATTATGACAATCCTTTGGATATGTTGACGAAGGCATTACCACAAGCTAAATTTAAGCATCGCTTGAACTTGGTTGGAGTGGTGGCAAGGAATTAGCCCGAAAGGGGGGAATGGAAGACAACCCGTTTTATAGAGACAAGGTGGAGATTGTTGATGTGAGTTTCTCTCAATAAGGCTCCACAGAATTTAACAGAAGAACTTGTGCCAAGAAGTCAGTGGGAAGTTGCGACTGTTGAGCCGTTGACTTGATGAATTCTGTGAAGTGAAGAAAATAGAGTGACCGATCACCCAATCAACTGATGGGTATATAAATACACGAGAGTTGTGAAGAATGAGGCATATCAATTCAATACATTCTGAAACTGATGCAAGTGCGAGGAGAGAGAGAGGTAAAAAGAAAGAAGGCAGATTAAATTTGATCAATAAAGTTTATGTTCTTTTCGTGTTCTCTGTCGTAAAGATTTTGTATCTGTAGAACACTTGTGAGCATCAATAAAGGATTTGGGCGGTTCTCCCGTGGATGTTAGTCATTCATGACAGAACCACGTAATCAGCTTGTGCAAGTATATTCTTTCTCGCATGCTTGTGTTTTGGGCTCTATTTGATTGCATTGAAATTCTTCGTATTCGAGTGTTGATTCATTGGTTAACAAGGATGCGACTGGTTCATTGATCATCTAATGATTTGGAATTAATCCCAGCAGTTCCCAACAAAATTACGGACAAAACATTATACTAGAAGATAATGGGCACCAATACCTGCATTATGGACAGGTTTCACCAACATCATCATGCTTGAATTCTGGACAGGCCTCGTCCGCAAATTTTGAAGAACAATTTAGTACAAGTTCTACAAGTCGAATTATATTTCATGACCACAAACCACAAGTGTTACCAGTCTCGAACAAGCCTTTTTAAATTCAACAGCTACCATTGCACATCACTGAATCTTCTTCATGTGTTGCGTGTGTACTCGTTAAAGAGTTAATGGATAGATACCTGGTATGGCAAACCGATACGATGCAATACATAGTAAATAATGTTGAAGTTCCTCTATATTCATGACATTCAAAAGTGCACTACAAAAATGAGTTCACTGGGTCGCCTGACAAATAAAAAGAACCAGAACTCCAATCAACTACCGGCATCCATCTAATCTTGATCAGCTGACAGTATCTTTAGAAGATATCGCTTCCTCACTTAACTGTTGTGTCTGCAAAGCATCTGACTGTGTTTTGTTGGAATCCCCACTTCTGCACAGCTTTTCTACAGCAGATTATACCTCCTTAGCTTCCCGTTCTGTTCCTTGTTGATCAACAGAACTTGACTTTGCAACCAAGCTATTAATGGAGATTGGGGGTGTGCCAGGAGGTGGACCAGGTGCAACACGAGAGCCAGCCAATTCCGGGACTTCAGGTGAAGGAGACAAGCATACAACAGCTTTCTTTAAAGCAGTTGGCATCACGGATGAGGAAAAAGGATTGATTTTGTCATCACGAGGAGGCAAGTTAAGATTACCATCAATCCAGGGGAATCCAGAAGCCTCTGACTTAGGGAGCTCCAACATTCCTGCAACAGAAGTTGACCCTACATGTTCTATATCATGGTTAGCAGGGAAGCTATTAACAATACCCTGAGAGGACTTATTAGGTGTATGCAACCTCTTCTTCTTCTTTCTATTCTTCTTCAGAACACTCAGAGGATCCATGGGCTTTAGGGGAGGTGGACCAGGAACTAGAAATGGAGGTATTTTGGAAGAACCTTCCCCATACAAAACTCTGACAGATTGTGCTACTGCAGACACTGCAGAAGGCAGCTCAGGTTCGAAGGCTTTACCAGGAGCATTCACGGCTTCTCGAAGCCAGTGAGGTAAATTGTCTTTTGGAGAAGTACATCTAGCAACTTCTTCCTTCCCCTTTGACTCGGAATAACTTCGAACCTTCCCACAGTCAGTGACCTGAGGAGAACCACCAGGCTCACTGTTTCCCACGTTATGAAGGTCAGGCATCATCTTCATCCTAGTTGCATTCTTTAGTTTGTCCCTTTGCTGCAATCCATGAGAGTCCAAGTAAATCGATCCAAATGAGCTTAGAATAAAGGGTGACTCATTATCAGTGCTGGAGGAAGCAACTGATCCCTGAATGGTTCCTCCAAAAAAGTCTCTGGAAAAAAATTTTGAGAACTTATCTGCACTCCAAGTTGGAAGTGCTGTATCAGATGGTTCTGATTGTTGTGCTCCAGACGCTAGACCACCAAGAGCAAGTCTCATGTCAGTTAGATGCGTTTGGAATTTCAACGGATCGTTGTATTTTGTTCCGTGCAACACCCGTGTCATCATCCCATCTGAACAAGCTCCGTGCAGTGCTCGTGCCATCATTCCTTCCGAAATTCCAGAAAACAGAGGATTCACAGATTTCAGGGGCTTGAGAGAGTTTGATCCCGGAAGTCTTGGCCCTTCAAAGATCTTGATTTCTTCTTCCTCCCATCTAGCTGACAAATCCTCAGAAGTTCTAAATTTTGAAAACTTCAACCTTGGATCACGTAACATTGCCTCCCATCTTCCCTTTCCATGTCTACGAACACCTATCCATAGATGATCAAGTTCATCCTCCAACCAGATATCTATTTCAGACTTCTTCATCAGCAGGCCGTTTGATCCAGATCCAGTCCTTAGAATGATGTTCTCAAGAACCTTCCTATGGTTTTCAGGAAATGACGCAAATGCTGATGGCATCTGGCTTGAGCCCAATGCTGGAGATAAATATTGTTCTTGTTGATTATACTTGGGTGGATCTGGTGGAAATTTGAGACTTGGAAACATGGGAAGATGGAGACCATGGACACCATCATTTGAGTCTGCAACTCTAGATCCCAGTGATAAGCTTGGGAGCAAGTCAGGATTCATATTTGGCAAGTTTCCACCGGGAAGTGAATATCTAGGCATCTGCTTCTCATCAAACGGTAGTTTGGACAATAGCATTTGTTCTTGGAAATCAGAATTAATTGCACCAGGGTTTCTAGAATGATCCGCAGATGCTTTACCTTTCAGGACATTCAATGAATGCTGCAAATGAATGTTAAAAAGTTAAATAAATCAATAGTTGTTCAGGATTAAATATATGCATGAGTGGTATGGACAACTCACGGAAGTGAATGGTAGATGCATATCCGTGACGTTACTCCGTGGAAATCGAGAAGTTCCGGATGAAAAATCAGGAAATTTATACCGGGTTGGGATTGACTCATGACCATTAACAGTCATCTCATTCGACATGCCAGAGGGAGAACTAGTAGATGTCATTGGGAACTCAACTCCAAGCCCTTGCTTGGTTTGTCTTTGGTAGGATTTTGACATTTTCCTCTGCAGGGGATCCATTCTTTTAGGAGCATTTGGGGCACATAATCCTATTACGGGTGGTAAATTATGCAGCAAAATATCAATGGAACATGCGTTGTGTAACTGGTCATTGGTCATGAAAACTTCAGACATATATCGATCACTGGATATCACAGAAGGTTGCAGAATAAAATTAGATTTATGCTTGGACATTCTTCCCAGCTTCAGGTTTGAGTCAGTCATGCTATTTGGTTCCATCATTTGACCATGACTCTCATCTTCCAATTCGGTATCTGGAGTTTTTTCTTCAACAGGTTGAACTGACACCTCCATTTTTTTTCCTTCTTGAGAATGAAAAGGTGGAAACTGTGGCATCAACTCTAGCATGTACGATCCCTGAAGCTGTGCCAATGACCCCTTCTTGTTCCTTTGGGCCAATCTTTCTTTTTGTCTAGAACGAAGCTTGGTACTGTTCAAACAAACAACACAACAGAAGTATATGATATATCAAAATCTGGAGCAACACAAGAGAGTTAATCACTGTTTTTAAATCTGTGGCACCAAAAGTGGAAATAGCATGTAGTATATCTGTGCAGTTACCGTGCAAAATACGACTTTAGAGCTAACAGTCAAGAAAATTCATGAACTTTAACCTGTACTCACAGAAATATGCGATGCAATCTCCAATAACTTGCACCAGAAAGCTCATTTTCCTTTTCTGGGATAGGAGTTTAATTTTTAGTATTGTCTTAATTATCTTCAGACGGCGATAGAACGTAAGAGGTTATTCAATTTATTAATTGGGTTCACAACAAAGGGAAATTCATTATCTGGAGTGTGTGATAAAGACATGATATTCCAGTTCAATTCGGATTTTTTTTTGTTTGGGAAATCTTCCTAGTGCTAGAAAAGTTAACTACAAAATGTGAAATTAAATTTAAGTGCAACTCACTATTTTTCTTTAAGAGCTCGTCCAGCTGGTGTGTACTCCCGCTCAGGCTCTGGTTCAGGCTCTGGTTCTTCCCCAGTAACATTCTTATCACGTTACAATAAATACCATTAAGATATGACTAAATCTACTAAATATCTCAGTCCAACATAAAACATTGACACAATGAAAGTTATTATATGAAATCAAGATTTTCCAACAGAAGGTAAATAAAAGGTGAAATTAATGCTGATAAAACTAAGGCTATCAGACAACCTCACAATTTTCAATTTGCAACATTTTGTTTTACTTTTCTTTTTAATTAAAACGGTAAGTCCAAATAAGGTTAAATGAACAGAAACACAAACCTAAACAAGATCTGAACCAGAACAAAACTTCTCAGAAAAGACAACACAAAGAAGAACTATCACCGTCTACTAAAAAAATAAAACCAAGACAATATAGTTTTCAAAGTGCACTAATGTCTAATTGAGGAATTTCTCTGTAGAAATAATAAAGATCTCAATCCACAAATTCCCAGTTTGGATGGCTTTTTGGAAGCTGCTCAATTGAACAAAGCTACAAGCCTATAATATATCGAAACATATGCAAAGCAAGGCTTAATCAAATACCATCATAAAGATAACTCACAGACAGTGAACTTTTACAAATACTGTAAATTTGTCCAAAGATGACAGTACAAATGTAACAAAATTTCTAGAATTTTAAATAAACATGACGTCTATGTGCAGAGGTTGTGAACTTGTACAACTACTGTAAATTTGTCAAAAGATGACAGCATAAACGTATCAGAATATTAAGAATTTTAAATAAATATGACATCTATGTGCAGAGGTTTACTTTAATGCTTCCAAATCATTAATAAAGAACTCAGGTTTTAATTATATGATAGATAGATGGATTGACAGAAAAAAGGGTGAAAAGAGAGAGAGGGAGTACTCCAGTCAGTGCTTCAATAGGATGAGCGACATATGCCTCCCTATATGAAACAGCTTTTCTCTGGCGTTTTCCTCGACCAAGAGCTGCTTCCTCCTCATTTTGATATTTCTCCCATCTATAAAATCCATGAGCAACAACTAAGACATGATCTATCTCACAATTTAGGGAAATTTAATTTATAAACTTTCTACAGTCGCATCTACACATGCCACAAAATTATATAGATATTTTCAGGGGTACTTATAATTTATAAAGGCTATAACATTGTCAATGAAGAAAGGATAAGAATCAAACTCGTACAGGAACCACAGAAATCCATCTTCTTTCGGTGTTATCACAGCTGGATATTCATATTACTGGTGACAAAGTTAACCCAACACATAAAGCACCCCCAAAGATAGATAGTTTATCTTTTTATCCATACACAAATGCAATTCACATGGCTCCCATTACTAATTTATATGAAGCTCAAAAATTTCTCTCCAAAGCCTCACTTCATTAATATCTCTACTAAATTCAAAACAGTTTTTCTGTTAAAGTATGAGACGCAGAGGTTTTTATTAGCATGAGGCAAAATGATCAAATAGCTGAGACAAGATAGAATTCCCCACCTAACTCGCAGTAGCCTATCCCATTCATTCTCTTCAATGACGCCAACAGAAATATCATCTTTATTTTCAGAACTTGGTAGAGTCGTGTCTTTATTAGTCACAAGTCCTGACATCATTCCAGCTTGTTCTTCTGTAGGCTCATCATTCCATTCAAGTGACTGAGAGGAAAAAGGAGAGAGAGTGAGAAAAAGGGTACCAATGAAATCAAAACTCCATTTCCCGTGATTAGAGAGGCAATCCTACGTAAGTGATTCTTTTCAAGAGCACTTTCAGCATTGATCCAAAAACTATGAAATGAGTCAAATGACACGAGATTTATTCACATTTATTAAAGAAAGCATAAATGTGAAACATGTCAACATTGACAAATGATTGAAGAAAGAGGAGGAGAAATGTGACAGCAGAAGGAAGGAAATCATTATTTTTTCAATATGATGCCTAAGTACCATAAGAGCATCCAATCTAATGATCCAATTCTTTTACCTAACTCGGTAATAAAGTTATATCCTAACATATGTGATGAAGTGCATATACTCAATCGAACAGTAATGATTATTTTAGATATAAATTGGAATTCTTGTTTTACAGAGATAAATACTAAATAAAAAAACCTAACAGGGTCATAAAATCAGAAAACATTTGTCACCTTCACTGAACCAAGCATGTCATTCTCCAGCTCGATTTCAGTATTATCATCGGCTGAATCAGACTGCAGGTCTGAGCGGTCCAACAATTTCGAAATGGCATTTTCATCCCATGTGATCGTATTGCTACAATCAGCACATTTGTCTTTGTATACATCCCCAAGACCACCAGTCCTCCTATTATTATGCTCTATTTCTGTAAGTGAATCATCTTTATTGATGTGGATGTCACCATCTTTTCCGATAATCGAAGATGAATCACTAAAAAGTTCTTCTGTGCCCCATTTTAAGATGTCTTCCACCTCCTTTTGTGACCCAGACTTGTTCACAAAGAGTTGGTCTAACATGAGCTTTTTCTTTGCAAGCTGCAATATACGCTCTTCAACACTAGCACGGACAACAAGCCTGTACACGAGAAGTCGGTTTGACTGCCCTATTCGATGTGCTCGGTTCATAGCTTGGATATCTGCATGTGGATTGAAATCTGAATCATAGATAATTACAGTATCAGCAGTTGCCAAGTTAATGCCAAGGCCACAAGAGCGCGTAGATAAAAGAAACACAAATCTACTCTTGTCTTGATTGAAACGTGTTATTGCTGCTTGCCGATTGGCTACAGGAACAGAGCCATCAACTCTCTCATATGTCTTAGGCCCAAATTCAATAGTCAGGTAATCCTCAAGGATATCAAGTAACTTGGTCATCTGTGAAAAGATAAGGACTCTATGATCTTCTTTGTGTAACAATTTAAGCATAGAATGCAGCAGAGTCAGCTTAGCTGAAGCTTTTATTCGCATTTCGTGAAGAAATTCCAATGATCCAGATTCAGGCTCAGTGCCTGGTATGAGATAAGGATGATTGCAAACCTTCCTCAACTGCATCACAATATTCAGCATCGATTGTTGCGGAACCCCTTTTCCTATGTTGCGCAATATTTGATAGTTTTTTGTGAGCATGGCACGGTAATATTCTGCCTGAATTGATGATAACTCGACAGGAACCACTCGTTCAGTCTTAGGGGGAATATTCTGCATGGCATCCTTTTTAAGCCTGCGGAGCATGTGTGGAGCAACAAGTTTCTTCAGTTCCTCCACCTTTTCTGCGGTAGTTAGATCATTAAATTTCTCCTCAAATAATGAAAGAGAAGGAAAAGAAGCTTGCTGCAGAAAATTGAGTAAATTGTACATCTCGCCAATATTGTTCTGAAGAGGAGTGCCAGTCAACAGTACTCGATGGTGGAATGTAAATGTATTCAGTAAGCCAAATAGCTTACTGCCAGAATTTTTTAGGCGGTGACCCTCATCAACCACAAGAACTTCCCAGGGAACTCCTCGTAGATACATAGAATCACATAAAACCATTTCATAAGTAGTTAAGAGAACATTAAATTTGTAAGCAGATGGTTTGTTTTTTCCACGGGGATCACAGGCATGCCATTCATATTGGCGAATTATGGCTCTAGCTTTCGTGTTCCCATGATATTCTACGGCATTGAGATGAGGAGCCCAAAGTGTAAATTCTGACATCCAGTTGGGCATTGTCGATAGAGGAACCAAAACCAAACAAGGAAGTCTAGCTTTAAATTCGAAATATAAAGATGAGACGAAAGCACAAGCTGACACCGTTTTTCCAAGCCCCATTTCATCAGCAAGTATCACATTTCTTGATTTATGCCAGCTTTTTCGTAACCAATTCAACGCTTCCAACTGATGTGGAAACAAAGAACCTCCAACTAGTTCTTTAGGCTGTTCCATGAGATTGATTACCTCACTTGGTGGGAAGTCATTTTTGTCTTGTGTAGAGTCAAGCTTCGCACTCTCATTCTCCAAGGTTTGCTGTTCAAACCTCAAGAATCTATCAATTAAGTGAAATGATTTTGCAATAGCAGGTTCGTCCATTCTTTCCCAAGTGCATTCATCATAAGGAAGACCTTTCCATTTTACGTATGCTTCGTTTGAACCAGCAATAGAGGACCGGGTAGCGATTACTCGATGTGGCATCTTCCATTGTTCCTCACATAGATTCACTGAAGCTGTACCATACTTTGACTTGAAATTTTCCAATTTTCGTCTGGCAAGAATTTTCAGCTCAGATTCGGGAATCCAGCTGTTATGAAGATGCGATTTCCCAACCCATTTCACCAAAAACTCAAACGAGACAGTGGTGGATCCAGCTTCAACCAAGCGAGACTCTAGGAATTTTTTTTTTGGAGCAATGCCCAATCTTGTGACCCTTTTTTCCTCCTTTGTGCTTCCATTTTCATCCAAATATTGTGTTAGAAAGCTCTTTGAAGTTCCAGAGGTGTGACTGTCCTTCAAACCACCATTAATGTGACAAGTCTCCAAGATTGTCATACTCTTCTCAACCTCCGAAACCACCTCATCAGTTGGTGCACCGACACACAATTTACTGCCTCTATCTTTATTGTTATCCAGCACCATGGAATCAGAACCTTTAGTGTCTCTTCTCAAAGTATCTGTCAAACTTTTCTCTTTACATTCTTTGGCTGCTGATCTTCTGTAAACCTGTAGCTTGCCTTTATTCATATTAGTTTTTAAGTTTCTTGCTCCATCGGAACAGCTGGCAACATCCTGATGGTCCTCTCCTGAGTTTCCGTCACCAACCGCATCCAAATGCATCTCACAACTGGGAATTTCCTTTGATAGTTTACTTGGATCTTCTGCAACAAATGTCTTCCCTAAAAGGAGCTCCTTTGCATCCAATCGCATCTCAGCGCAGGGATTTTCCTCAGACAGTGTACATAGATCTTCTGAAACCAACGATTCACCTAAAAGTGCCTCATTTTTGTTGATCACCGCAGCACCACAAACAAAATCTATGTTATCAACTTTAACTCGACAACCAACCACCCGATCCACCTGAAAAGTTAAAAATGATGAACAAGATTAACATATAACACAAATAACACTTTTAAATTAAAGGCACGGTTCAACAAGTACTTCAAAACAACATCATGGTCTTAAGAAGAAGTCCAGTCAACACATACCTGCTGGATTTCAAGAACATGCTCTTCATCTGCTGCATGTTCAACTGTAATTTTTTCTGCTTCCCGTGTTTCAAGTGAATAAGGGGCTGCTTCCATAGGAACCACCTGTATACAACCAATTCAAATCATGGAAACAATAATATTCATGATAACGCAACAAAAAAGGATCGGACTACAATATCAAAATGTATAGAAAAGGCATCATAAACAACCACCATGGAGCTTCTGGCGTAGAAGATGAGAGGAAATTCACAAGATGCAATATAGATTATATAGAGACAACAACCACAGCAATAATAATGGAAAGAGCCCGCAGAAATGAAGGTCTAAATATGACACAACAAAAGAAGAGACTATACGAGACCGATCAAATATAAACTAGATTGATGAGCGCTTTGACATAACTAATATTCCACCCAACTGACTTGGTCCCATCCAATTTAGGTTTAAGCAATCCATCACAAAATGAGATCTGGAGCCTGAATTTACTTGCTGCTATTTTTTTTTAATAGGAAACGATATTTTATTAATGATATGATAAGAACTAAGTACTGGTCCACTTTCATCATGAAGTACATAATATCAAAGTTGTGTTAATGATACAAATAAGCCCAATCTCGCAATATATCTAACATGGAGACATTCTTGAAGTCATCATGATTGCCGATCCACATAGCAACTTTGATCTTGATTTTTTCCCCAGCAATGTTATGTAGTTTCTTCCTTATCATAAAAAATTCTTCTATTTCTTTACAGCCATACTATCCAGCATATGCAATGAACCACGACTTGAAAAAAATTCTTCCCCTCGTACCGGTTAGCTGTCCTAAATCCAAATAGAATAAATCCCTAGTTAACTTCGGCATCACCCAAACCAATCCAAGCTCTAGCCCACAATCCGGTCGTGAATGGACAATGGATGAGCATATGATCCTGAGTTTCTGTTTCCTTTCTACACAACACACGCCAATTTGGGCACATAGCAATTGAGGGACATCTTTTTTGCATCATCTCCGATGTTGGTAGCTTACCCTGAGTCGCTGTCCACGAAAATACTTGAATCTTTTTTGGAACAGGAAGCTTCCAAACTTGATGGAAAAGAGGAAAAACGGTAAAACGAGTGTGGGGAAAAAAAGACTCGAAGAAGGATTTGACTGAGAAAATATCTAAAGAATCCCATGTCCACACACGAAAATCATCTATCCCTTCAATCAACCTAGTTCTCTCTAACACACCTAATAACTCGGACAACTGAAAAAGTTCTATATCTCTAACAGCCCTTCTGAAATGAAAGTCCCATGATTGAATCGACGTGGCATTATCAAATTGGACAAAATGACAAATAGGCAAATTATGAACTGCTGATAACTGAAATAATGCCGGAAAAAGTTCTTTAAAAGAAGAATCCCCCAAACACTTGTCTTCCCAAAATCTAGCCTTGTTATCTCCTCTCACCTTAATTGAAACGCGCTGCTGAAAAGTCAGGTATATTCGGGAAATAAACTTTCATGGGCACTTAAACATAACGTTTCTTGCCAACCCCGCATCCCACCCATTATCTTGTAAACCATATATACTTACAATGATTTTCTTCCACAACGTCCCATTTTTTGCATAAAATCTCCACCACCACTTCCCCAACAAGGCCTTGTTTCTCAATATAATATTCCCAACACCCAATCCGCCTTTTTCCTTAGGTTTGCACACATGTTCCCACGCAACCCAGTGACTATGTACATCACCATCCACTCCATCCCATAAAAAGTTTCTTGAAATCTTCTCCATTAACTCCGCTATACCTTTAGGCACCCTAAAAAGAGACATGTAATAAATCGGAATTGCATTTAAAACGATGATATCAATGTTAATCTTCCCCCTCTCGACAAAAAGCTTTTTTCCAACTTGCCAATTTTTTCGACATCTTAGCCACAATGGGATCCCAAAACGTTGCTTGTAACGGATTTCCACCTAAAGGCATTCCCAAATACTTAATAGGCCAAATCTCGTTACCACATCCAATTTGTTGTTCTAACAGTTCAACTTCTCTTTGTTCACAATGGATACCAAACTCTTTGGCTCTCTTCTTCGACAAATGATGAAAAACCGCTTCAGGACATTAATCTCACAGTTGACGATAGATTTTTTATCATTTTCTGACACAACAAAAAAGAAAATATCCCTTCACCTACATCACCAAGTTATACTTTTAATGAAAGCTTCATTCTTGTAAACATTGTATGGTGGGTAATTTCGTGAAGGAAAAAAACATGGGTAGGACCTACTAATTGAGTGCAAAACTCCAGTTATTCCCAATCGATATCACAATATCAAGCAAATAATAACATACATAAGCAGTGGCACCTTCGGACCTTCCTAACGATACCTTAAAATTTTAAGGGTATTTCAGTAATTAAAAGTGAATGTTCAAATTAAAGATTTTCAGCATCAAATGCAATCAAGCTAAAATAAAAAAAATAACTTCATATTGTTAAGAACAAACAAGAAGGAAGTTGAGTACCTCATCCATTGGTAGGATATCAATGACATCTTCGCCTCCATTCCGATTTAATGAAGTTGAACTAGCCTTGTGGACAATTATTTTACATTGTCCCTTGGATTTTGAAGCTCCTGGGTGTGTGGCACTCCCTTGACCTTTTCCGGGACCAGATTTGGCCTTGCCAACTTTATGTTTCTTCTCATTATCATGAGAGTAAGCTCTATGCTTTCTCTTTCGGGCAGCTCGAGTGGCAGCTTCCAATGCAAGGACAGGTTTGTTTTCAGGTGATATTTTTTCAGATGATGCTTCAGGTTTCATCTCATAAGATTCCACATCCGCAGTTGATTTTTTTTTCTTCGACAAGGACAAGGATCCTTCAGCAGGAATTGCTAGCTTCTCTGCTTGTTTATGAGAACTAGATCCATCTAGTTTCTTATCAATGCCACCAAAAGAAGAACTATCATCCATTGAACAATCTTGAACCATATGATTCTGATGGTTATTGTGTGCACAATCGGAGGAACTATCCAAATGTTCAACTATTTGGCCAAGATGAGACAAGGATGATTTTCCTTTATCTGAACTGTGTTTCTTCCCAACTGCAGAACTTTCAAATGTTTTAGTAAATTTGTCAGTTGCAGATGATTCAGTTTCAGTTTTTGACCTTCGAATTGTTATCTTTGTTCGTGCTCTTTTTGAAACTGGATCCAGATGGTTCACAGACTCCAGTGAAGCATGTCTCTGACAACACATTGGGCATTCCCACTTTCCCGATGGAATACGCTTGAGAAGATAATTAATAAATGATGTGTTATTGCATGTAAATGAAAAATAAGAATCTCTATACAGACATTGTCAAGATAACAAAAACAAAGCACACATACCTTCAGAACAGGATCTAAACACTCAAGATGATACGTGCAGGGGCAGCTATCACAACACAGCAGCTTTCCACCAAGTTCACAAATTACACACTCGTAATAATACTGAGATTAGAAAATGTGAGTCACATGTCATAAGCAGCCCACAAGCTCTCACATATTCTAGCATCCAAGTCCAATTAGTGCCATTATTACATAAGAGCGACATGAATCAAGGAAACTAAGACAAATAGCTGGGAAACAAAACTAAGGTAAAATTAAAAAAAAAAAAAAAAACAACAACAACAACAACAAAACAAGGACAATTAGCCAAATGGGGTGCTGAATCAAGTATGCAGTGATTTTCTTAAAACACACATTTCTCCATTTGGAAAGAACCAGTTAAATATTTCACTATCAGAATTGGAACAAAAAAGATAGAAAACATCGAATTTAAATACTCACCCCATCATTTCCTTTTCTCTTGCCAGAACATCCATCTAAACCAGCATTCTCTTTCAGTTCAAGCTTCGATAGTGTCGTGGATGGAAACTTCAATGACTTGTAACCTTTTTCTCTATCACCAGATTTAACCATACCCGCCGGAAGCTTTCTACGTTTACGTTTCAACACCCAGTTTCTGTCAAGTATTGCAGTGGACTTTGAACTCTCTTTCTTCATTTCCATACACTACGAACTGCACTGAGTATGTCAGAATGTAACCAACTGTATAATGGAAGAGCTGAGGAAAGAAGCTTAAAAATTGAAAGTAAGTGCCATAATATCAGGTAAAAATTAGGTTAAGCATTAAGATCAGACTCCACTCATAAGCAATATGGAAGCAAGCAACAAAGTTATCAAGTAAATATTACAAGCTCAAAAGCCCCGAGCAAAAAAAAAGCAAGTGGGGGAAGAAATAAATACTAGAAGTAAAATCCAACAAACAAATAACCGTGTTTAAACCAAAGTGATTATGGACTCAAATATGATCCTAGAATGACGATTGTAGGAACTGAAAAGGCAATCAATCTACTGATCAATGCCAATATAAATATATTAAATAGAGAGCAAGTTTTGTTTTATAATAGACAAGCTATTTACAAGCCACTCATGCTTTTACGAATAGCTCTTGAGGCCAATATGATTCTCTTTCTAAATTGATTTCCCTAAGAATCATTTATCACTCTGGCTAAGCTACCTTTTTCTTGATTTTTCCTGACTTAGAGCACCCACTGCCTTCACTTTTCAACCAAAGAGTTACCGAATAGATTTTATATGCTCTTTCATCACTATTCTTTTTCTCTAAATAAACTGACACTAGAGGTTTATATGCTTCAACAAGAATAAGAAATGGCAACACAGACGATTGCAGATGTAGAAACTACGTCTAACTTCTTCAATTTCAAAACATGGTCAAAGTTAAATCAAAATCTGTGCAGATTGCATATACAACACGCTTTTTTTCATGTAAACCTTTAAATGGACTGATTTATGTTTAAGATCATTACATGCAATAGTGCGTTCTGTTCAAACTAATTCATCAGAAAACACTAAAAATTCTTAAAACAGAAACCCAGAACCGAAAGTCATTAATAAAGAAACATACAAAATGAAACATCAATATATAATTTATATACAATAAAAAGATTGCAACTTTAACCCATAACATGCAAATATAAAAGAGCGCCAACATGAAAAACGAAGTGCAAAATGCAAAAGATTCATCCCAACTTGGCAGGAAAATAGAAAGAAAAACATCCCATAACAAAGTAATAATCCACCAAAACCTTGCGAATGGATCAAAACACCAACAAAAACTTGGAAACAGCACCAATTTGGCTTATTTCTTCATGCGCACAGAAGGATCGAAACAGAGGAAGCGGTAGAGCAAGGGAAAAGGGCATTAGGTTACACGAGTAGGGGAGAAAGGAGAATAAGAGAGAGAGAGAGAGAGAGAGAGAGAGAGAGAGTACACGGGGCAGGGCAGGCACTTGAGTCTTGAAATAGATAGATAGAGAGAGAAAGTTAATGAATCGTATCGTGTGTTGTGCGAGAATGAGATTAGCAATACATTACAATACGAATACGGATTCGCCGGGTTCATTGGACTTTGGGGCTTTACACACGCTGACATGTATGCTGTGGGAAGAGAGCCCAGACTTCGTCCACTCAGAATCCGACACGTGGAACTACCGGACGTCTGTCGCATCCTTCATCTCATACTCTCCTTCGTTTTTTGCGCTTCTTCCCTCTCATTCTTCCATGATAACCCATTCCCTCGGGTTTTCCTCTTTCCATTCCTTTCCGCTCCGTAACATGCAACGGTGACCTGGTGGTGGAGAGTTGGATAATTGCATATGATTCGCTCTTACTGCGTATTTATTTAAACTTAAACCCATCACACGAACTGTAGATACATTATGATCTGGAAAACATTTGATGTTAATTGTGAACACTGTACCATTACGATATTTAAGTTCAGCATGGGGTTCCGTTATGGTGTATATATAGATTTGTGTTAAAATACAATTTGGGAGAAATAACTGTCAACACCATTGCTAAAGAAAAATTGGGTAAAAAGTATTACAATACCTCTTCTTCTAAGCTAATAGATATTTATACATTTCTAATTTGCAAAAACACACTTCTATTAAAGATCCAAATCACGACTCTTGACGCTCCCCACAAGCTTGTATATGTTTATTACATCAAGCTTGCTCAATAAATATCCATTCTGTGTCTTCTCCAATTGGAACATATGTTGTTTAATTTTGTCATGATATATAGGCTTAGCTCCTATGTGTATTGCTGCTTTGTTGTCACAGTGTAATATTGTTGGCTCTAATGATTGTATCCTCATGTCCCCTAACAGACCTCTAATACAAACAATCTTGCAAGTAGTGTTAGTCATTGATCTATATTTTGCTTCGACTGATAATCTAGACATTGTTCTCAGTTTCTTTATCTTCCATGATATCAAGGAATTCCCCAAATTTATACAATAACCTGTAATAGATCTTCTGCTCATAGGACAAGTGGCCAACGCTGAATCACAATAAACAACCAAAGAAAAAGAGCTTTGCGTTGATAGCAATAACCCAAGTCCAGGTGAGGATTTGAAGTACCACAAAACTCTCATTGTCGCATCCATATGAGATTCTTTCGGTGCTTGCATAAATTGATTTAGAGTTTGCACTGCAAAACAAATGTATGGCCTTGTCACTGTTAGGTAAATGAACCGCCCGACTAGTGTCACGCCCCGAAACCGGGGTTAGTCGACACCGACGTTGTTTTACAATCACACAATTGAAAACAACAAGCCTCGTAGCACAGTATAAATCAAAACCAGTCTATTATTCACAAAACCAAAAAATCATTGTCTTTACAACTAAAATAAAAATATGCGAAAGCGATAAACATAAACTAAGCTTTAAAACTTTTGGAATAACTCGGGATCTTCTACCATCCCCAAAATTTCTCTTGCTCATCTTCATCTATTTGTTCTTTGTTCTTATCTGGGTGGAGATGAAGTAAGGGTTGAGTATTTGGGAAATACTCAACAAGTTGTGACCGTTCGAGACATATATCAACAAATACATATACTTGAATTCAAATTGTACATAGCATATCATAACTTGAATCATAACGGATATTCATACTTCATAATCGTAACATAACATATTCGTATAACATACTCGTTTAACATACTCATATAGCACTGAAAGTCATCTCATTTCCATGGTTTCCTGATGTCAGCGTCCTATATGTTAATCCTTTAAGGAGTGAGGCCATGTCCAATATGTTAATCCTCGATAGAGTTAGACCGTACAATGGTTACCATCCCACCGTATAAGGGTTATAGTTCGAAAATCCTTTCCTGATATCAGTCTCTTATATGTTAATCATCTAAAGAGTGAGACCATGTCCAATATGTTAATCTTCTATGGAGTGAGGCCGTACAATGGTTACGATCCCACCGTATAAGGGTCATAGTTCGAAAATCTTTTCTCATATCCAATCGAATCTTAACAGTGCTTTGAACATATAATTTGACAAATTTTAAAGAAAATATATCATGAACAAAGAATTATGCTCGAACGAACTTTCAAAAATGAAATAATCCATACGCAACATATTTTAAAACAAGCCCACTTATGAAGAACAAATATGCAAATTATAATATAGCAAAAATCCACTTACCTCAGATTTGGATGAAAAGAATGTGAAAGGTTTATGTACTGGGAGTTAGAAATTCCTTCTGGGTTTGGACTGCAGCAGAGCTTCGCTACTCGGCAGAAATTGGAGAGGAGAGTTTCGAAAATTCAAGAGAGAAATTTCGAATTTGGGGTGTGAAGTTTTCGAATGAAATGGGTTGGTGTTTATAGGAGTGAGGTGAAAATCTTACCATAATTCGGTTGATATTCCTTCCAAAATTTTGAGATAATCATTCCATAATTTGAGATATTTCTTCCATAAATAATGATATGCTTCCTTGTTGAGAAAAGCTTCCTTGTTGCAATATTTCCTTCTAAAGTTGATTGATATCCAGCCTTAATTGAAATTAATACATGATTTGCACTAGATTTCGAAATTCATATATTTATTGGCTTGAAATCTCAAATACCATATATTATTTAATATTTTCAAATTTATTATAACTCGAAAATAAATTCTTTTACATGTATATATTTAATTAATTACATGCCCAAGAATTTTGGTTCTCACAACTAGCCTTCGATAAGGGTCTGGATCCTACATCAAAACATCACTTGAATCACCTTTACTCTTGTTGTCACTAAATTCTTTGGTCGCGAGCCTCGAATTTTGCTCCATCGGTATCACGTGCTTTGGCAGCTGATAGCCCAGCTTCTGAAATCAACTCTAAGGCATACTTTCTTTGACTCAAACAGATACCCTGTTTTGATCTAGCCACCTCAATTCCAATAAAATATTTGAGTGTCTCTCGATCCTTTACTTCGATCTTGGTATGAAAATATGATTTAAGCTTTGAAATATCTTAAATGTTGCTCCCCGTTATGACAATGCCATCAACATATAACAATGATATTGTAACGTCGAGAAAGTTTTCCATCATCGGTCAATTGCTTTCGCTGCGGACTTCAACAATGAGCCTGAAACTCAGGGGTATGGGGAAAGATGTGGATCCTTCACTCTTTTTTTAACAAAGAATGATATTTCTTCGATTGTCGATACCCTGTAGCCACCATAATCTGTCCAAATTTTAAATTCCTTTGTCTTGACGCTTGCTTGAGTCCGTACAAGGATTTGAGTCTTCGAAAAACCTTCAACTCCCCTTGATTACCAAATTCTTGAGGAAGATGATTGTGTATTTTCTCATCAAGGTCACCTTGAAGAAAAGCATCGGTGACGTCCATTTGACGAAGAGGCCAACGTAACAGGGCAGCAATGCTAAGTAAGCATCTCACAGTAACTATCTTAGCAATCGGAGGAAAAGATATCATGATAATCAATACCGAGTCGTTGAGTAAAACCTTTAGCCACTAACCGAGCTTTAAAACGCTCAAAGGAGCGATCGGGTTTGTATTTATTTTATAAACACATTTGTTACCAATGGCAACTTTCCCAGGGAGAAGAGAAACAATTTGCCAAATGCCATGAGCTGCAAGTGCTGACAACTCTTGATCCATAGCTGCCTTCCAATGAGGGTTAGTAATGGCCTCGTGGTAGCTGGAAGGTTCACGAGTAGAAGATATCGAAGAAAGAAAGGCTTCGTAAGCATGAGAAAGATAAGAATAAGAGATGAAATTAGAAATAGGATGAGGAAACGAGGAAGAATGAGGTAAAGATGAGCAAACAAAATCTTTAGTCCAAATGGGAGATCGAGATGATATGGTGGAATAACGAAGAGGGATAGATGGAATGGTGACAGCAGACGGAGGACCCGGAATCAGTGAAGGAGGATCATCAAAACATTGGACAGCAGGATGAGAAAAAGGAGGGATCGACAGATTTAGAAGAAGAAAAGGGAAAAATATCCTCATCGAAACGTACGTCCCTAGAAAAAAAGATCCTATTGGAAGATAAATTGAGAAAATGGATGGCAATGGGGCGGGGCGCGGCGTGTTTGTCATTCTCATCCCCATCTCCGAATTCCATCCCCACTCTCATATCTGTCCCGATCCTCACTTTTTCGGGTTCGGGCGAAACCGCGGGGATCAACTTCTCATCCCTGTTTCAAAAATATTAATGGGACAAGACGAGGACGAGTTCAGGCCAAAACTTATTATTATCTATTATTATTAGTGATAATATTCATATTAATATCAATAATATTATTTTTTAACATACTAATAGTATTATTATTATATTATTGATATTACTTTCGGGATGAGACGGGTATGGGATTATCTCCATACCCGCCCCGAGCCACTTCGGAAATCCTTGAACCAGAACCCAAATCTGAAAAAATCGGGGATCCCTGTTCTTGTTTCGGGTTTTTCCCGCGGGACCTCAAACCCGTGGAGAAAGTTGTCATCCTTAATTGAGAAGTTTATATCCTTTTTGTGAAGAAGAATATCCTAACAAGATACACGGGTGAGCACGAGGAGAAAATTTATCACCATGTGGCAACACATAAGCATAACAAAGGCAGCCGAGAACCTTAAGATGATCATAGGATGGAGGTCTGCCAAAGAGCATTTCATATGGGGTTTTATTAGACAACAGAGGTGTCGGAAGACGATTGATAAGGTAACAAGCAGTCATAACACAATTATCCCAAAAGCGATGGGGAAGAGAAGCTTGTAATTTCAATGTTTGGGTTATTTCGAGAAGATGATGATGTTTGAGCTCAACACGATCATTTTGTTGTGATGTGTGAGCACATGAACTCTAATGAATGATGCCCAAAGAGGTCAACAAATCAGTAAACTCATGTTTGAAAAAATCAAGAGCATTATTAGTTGGAATAACTTTGATGGTAGTGGAAAAGTGACTTTGGATCAGTGTAATAAACTTCTTAAGAAGACTAAGAACATCAAGTTTCGAATATATCAAATATGTCCATGTTGTTCGTGTGTATTCATCCACAAGGATCAGAAAAAATTTCTCATCGTTATAAGTGGAATGATGAAAGGGACCCCGTATGTCAACATGAATAAGTTGAAAAGGGGCAGTAAACTTAGAGGAACTAACTGAAGGGAAAGGCAATCGTGTTTGTTTTGATTGAGGGCATATAGCCCAATGTGTAATATCAAAATCATGAGGTACAAAATATGACAATTTCATTCGATTTAAGTAACATGTCCAATACGTTGATTTCAAACAAGTTCTTTAGTAAACTTGCAAGTATTATCAGATGCATTAGAAACCAATGTATGACAGTAAAACTTTCTATTATTAACATCAGGATGATTCAAAATTTGTGGTGTTGGTTGTAGGCTGGAAGTATCTAGGTAGTACAATCCATGTCTCTCCTTACCAATCCCCGGAATCCTCCCACTCCGTAGATCCTGGACTAAAAAAAAATAAGGGAAAAAATGACAGAACAATGGTTTTCGGTGGTAAACCGCGAGATAGAGAGCAATTATGATGGGAATCAGGAAGACGAAGAACATTGTTGAGAACGATAGAATCTGTCATGGCTACAGAACCGATATGAGAAACACTGGTTGTGCTACCATTAGGCAATTTAACTAAATCATTGGACTATAAAACCGAGAGTGGAGCAAAGTTGCATTTCGACCAACCGTGTGATCATTTGCCCCAGCATCAATAATCCATTCTAAGGGACAAGTAGAGGCAGAAGTATCATGATTACCTGCCATATTTACCATGGGAGAGCGAGGAATATCATAAGCTCGAATCTTATCCAAAAGTTTCAATATCTCAGCATACTGCTCTGCTGTGGACACCAACAGAGGAAGTAGGTTTGGCAGTAAGGGGATTTCCAAACTCAGTACTGGAGAGGACTGCATTAACATGAGGCTTAACATTCTTTTCCAAACTCTGTTAGATTTAGGATTATTATTCTTGCCCGATTCTTTTAACAAACAAAGAATTGTTCAAATTTCTTATTTTAATTGAAAGACCATCCATACCGACAATAATAAAAAAAAAAAATTCACACATAAAAAATCTGTCCAACATTCAAAAGGCTTTCATGAGGTACATTGAATATCACACTATTTTCCCTGCAAATCTTCCTAAGAAATGCATATATATAATCAATAGCCACTTTCTTGTGTATCCCAGATTCTCTCCTCGCTCTAACTACTGTGTTTCCCATTATGTGCACCACCCCTGCATCCCTACAACTACTCAAAAACTCCAGTTCATCACCCTCTGTTTGGCCGCTCTCTTTCCCTGATGATGATGCACCAGTGTTGTTTCCACGCATAGGAGATCTAGAAGCAGGCACAATCGAGTCCAATGACGAGATAGTAGTATCCAGAGATGTTGTAGCATCATCTTTCAGCAGGAATTCCGTGGATTGCTGAGTTTGTTGTCCATACAAACTGTACTCCTCAGAGTCTGAACACCCTTCCATCATAGATTCAAGACGAACAAACAGGAAGAGATTGTTGAACAATTGTTTCTCAAAATCATCGTTCTTTTTATGAAGGTCTTTGTAACCATATCTTGCAACGCAACGGAACATGTGAAAGTTTTTGGGTCCAATACGTTTCACAAGAAATCTTTCTTCTACTGGAACCGTGTAAACTGGAAGATACTTCACACACACAAATACTACCACAGAATGTATAGCAGGTAGGTTTGTGATGAAATGTGAGAATATACGAGGGACTCCACTGGCTAGCTCAGTGTACACAAGGCCAATCCCAGGAACACGGACTAGCCCTAAGCTGGGACCAAGACCCAAGATCCAAGCCATGGAGACCTTGCTATGCATCTCGAACTCGTAGCGCTTGACTGTTCCATAATGCCACACAAACATGATGACCAGAAACGCAGCAGCAATCACAAGTGGGACCCAACCACCTTGGTCAATCTTGAAAAGTACCGCAGAGAAATATGTACATTCCACCACAAGAGAGAAGAAAGTGAACAGAAGGACGAGGATCCAGTGGCAGTGCCAAACTAGTAACATTATTAGTGTCATGAGAAGAGTTGTTGCAAGCATCACGATCACAACTGCAGTACCTGTTGTCATGTCATGCATAGGTGATACAGAAACAACCAAATATGCTCGATTCAATTCCAATTAACATGTTCACAACGCTTTATATAGCAATCCAAAAACGGAGAGAAGCTTCAAAACAACCATTGACGTAATCAGAATGTCCTGGAAGCATTAATGAGAGACCATTGTTTTAAATTTCCTTCAAAATTTAGAATTTCCTAATCTACCCGAACGGAATTCAACTTAATTTTTTCCCCAAAACTTAAAATCCCGAGAATATTTATCACTATTGTAAAATAAATTATATAAGTTTCTTAACAAAAAATTTCCAAATACTTAGAGAATGTAAGGTTTCTTCAAGAAAACAATCGTGCCCACGGACTTATCTGTTGCATCCTCAAAAATATTATATCCATTATTTAAAATATAGAATCAAAATAGATCATTACTTTATCCTCAAAATTTTGATCAAAATTTCCATAAATTTTGGTAATATATATTGAAACTGATAATTAATTTGGATGAGACTCAGCATGGTAGCCAGGTCTAACACAAGCACACTTTCAATGGTGCGCACCAACAGGGAAGACAAAATTAAAAGATCCATGGAACAATATGGTACAACCACAACACAAAAGAGTATAAAAACATGAAATATATCACTACTGCATTCTGATCTTGACCATGCCAAAAAACTTGTTTATTGGGTGGTGTAACCTTTATGGATTTATAAACTAATCTTTATTATTTTTAATATTCGATATGGGACATTTGTAACAGAAATGCTACAATTTCCTTTCCCCTGGCACAAGCTATCATAACAACAAAATAGGTGTGAACTAATTCCCTCAAACCAAATTTTCCCTCCTCCATTCCTTGCTTCTAGCACTTTCCTCACTATCTAAGCCCAACATATTTTATAGGCCAATATAATTGGGTCCATACCACAACTAAATTAATAAACAAATTGTGTTTATGGTATACAATTTCTATTTAGTTGTTCAAATACAGCAAACAAATCATCTGGAAGCATCATCACATGTATAGTATCAGAGCTTGGAGAATGCATAGGATTTTTAAAGAATGCATAGGTATTTTTTTTAAAAAATCGATGCAAAAAACTTACCATAAGCATTGCCAATTTGGCTTTGATTTCTAAATCCAGCAGTTACAGCAATACAAAGAACCATTAAAATCCAATTTATATCAGGAATATAAATTTGCCCCAGGAACTTCTTCGATGTATGGACAACTTTGACTCTTGGAAAACATCCTAGTGCAAGGGCCTGCTTGATTATTGAAAAAGTTGCAGAAATTGTCGCTTGACTACCAATAACAGCAGCCAAAGTTGCAACAATAAACATTGGCCAGTATATTTTTTCTGCACACAGAAATCAATGAGACATGAAATTATAAGTAATGTATCATAATCTGTCGTTAAGCGGAACAAAAGGCATTAGCATCAGAGGATTCTCCAAATGCCAATCAATCAAACCTAAACGGAAATACTCTCTCCTTAAAAGAATTGATTTCAGTACCAAGTGGCACTTTCACATCACAGATTCTGATTAATATTCTGTTCAAAACACTCAAACCAACAGCTAAAACAATTCTATGGCAGCCATAGGAAGGTATTAGAATTCAAGGTTGAGCCATACCAGGAATTGAATGATAAAATGCATTGACTACATGTTCTTTATTTTCCATTAGATATGCTGCTTGCCCAGAGTAGGCTAAAAGAAGGCAAGGAAACACGACCACTGTAAAAGCAAGCTGTATAGCAGAAACTGGAAAATGGGCAAGATCAGCAAAAAGTGCTTCAGTGCCTGCAACAGTAAGTAATGGTTTTTAATTATATTCTTGCTCATATCCGAGTTCGAAATAAGTCAAACCTCTCCCCATTAAACTCTCGTAACTCCTAGGAAAAACTGAAAGAAAGAAAGAGGTAAAAAAGAGTAAAAACACAAGAGATACACCTGTGATACTAAGCATGATCCCTCCGAGGGAGGTCCAACCGTCTTTTCCTCCCCTTTTAAAGTAACGATATATGTATACAGGTGAAAAAGCCCTCAGAACTGAAGTATCATAATTACATATGTTGTAGATGCCGATGCCTCCAATCATGAGAAACCACAGTAGTACAACTGGCGCAAAGAGCCAACCAACTCTATCTGTTCCATAGTGTTGCACGCTGAACAAACCAACTAATATGACTACAGCAACAAGTACAACCACATCTGCATCAAAGAACACAGGCTCACTCTCATAATAAATACCCAAAGAAAAACTGAGTTCGGGAAACTGATGATGACCATGAAATGGAAGATAATATTGCACAAACAAAAATTAATAATTCAAGTAGTATCATAATTTAATGTAATAATAAGAAATACCATTGCTCAACTTTGGATAGTCCACCTTGATTCCTCCAGAAGCTGAAAGAACTGCAGCATTCAACATTTTACATTGGTTAAAATAGAAATCCTTCTTAATTTTTTTTTTTTATAAAAGATGGAAACAATAATGTTAATTAATTCAACAACTGAACAAGAAACTGTTACAAAAAATTCTTAGACTTCTGATTTTACCTGATTGTGATTTGACAAGTTCTTACTGGACCTTGTCAAATATCATTGTTTTACTGGACAAATCTCATGAATTCGATCTGCTAACTATCTGTTCGAGTCAGATCAAATTAGTCTTACAGAAGATATCATCAGCCACGCCTTCTCAGTCTATGTATGTTTCAACTTTGTGATTTGCCACTGATTTCAAAGTTTATTATTTTGACAGCCCAAAGCTCCAAATATTTATTATTTAATATCCAGATGTATTGTAATTAAGATTCTAATGGTGTATGTCTAGATGTCAATTACTTGGAAAGTGAATAGAAATGTCATTTCGCCTTCTTTCGAGAAAGTGACAAGATGCTTGAGTACTCAAAACTAATAAGATACACAAATAAAGAACACAAGTTCTCCAGATTCGGCGTCCAACTTCTCTAATTTGTTTCAGAGCATCAATATTCAGCTCCAAGTGTGAATAATCCATGAATTAAGGATTCCTGAATGAAAGAAATAGTAGAAACCTAACAATGGTGATTTACAAATTATCACTCCACGTTGAGTCAACAACTAATTTTACCACATCTTGCACCTTCTTGTGCCCATTTAGAAAAGAAAATACAGAAATTTCATCTCCAACTTCAATGAATATTCATCCGTTTCCCATCATCGTAATGACTTTTCATATTTTTTAACTTCCTAAATATAATCAACAGCCTAATAAGTGCACTCTTCCTCCCTCCCCCTCTCAAATGTATTTATAACTGCTTACTATAACTCTTGCTTGCACTGTCAACACAGGTCAACAAAAGCTTCAAGCATAACTTGATTGTTTCTTACATGATACAGTATGGATCAGAAACTGTTGATGGTAACAAATACCGTAACAGGAGAAAAAGGGATAAACACAAAGCTAATAAATACCAGATATAGCAGGAGTGAGAATTCCATCACCGATCACCATGCATGTCCCAACAAGTACTAATATAAGAAGGGTGTTCCTTCTGGATGCATGTGCCTCAAGCCATCTCTTGGTTTTTGCAGCAAATGATTTCTCGTGGAATGTGGTACGACTATACGTAGTAAGCTCTTCATCAGTCCGGTGCTGATTGGGAATAGTTTTCACTTTAGCATGCCGACAAAGTAATGAATAAAGAGCAAAAGTTCCTCCTAAATACATGAGAAGATAGATAAATTACTATTTGATCTATCTATTATTCTCAAGTAACTTTTGGCGAAGGAAAGTGATTCATATAAGCTTCAAAAGCAAGCGACTCAAAACTAAAGGAAGGGACACAATACCTTCTCTGACGTGTTTCCACTATATTATTTATGAAGCACATATTAATTATGTAGACGAGAAAACATTTAAGAAGCAAATATTAATTATGTAGACGAGGAAAAATTTAGGTTGTTCTTAGATTCATTAATTTGATTTGTGGAAAGAAAATTTGTAGAATGAATTTCAAATGACACGCATCTTGACGTAGAATGGAGTTGGAATTCACTTGATCTTTGTCAATCCATGCGAGTCGAAGAGTTTTAACTTATGAGTTTGAAATTCATCAATCCATGCAGATTTGAAATGAATGGATTTCAAAATCCTCACTCAAACCCATCATTTATGTTTCGATAAAAAGTTGATGAAGGCATTTTAGATTCCTCCTTTTTCCCAATTTTTCCTTTGTACTTTGGAAGAATTTGAAACGACAACCAACTATATCTCATTTCAAACCCATGAATTTTAAAAAACTAGATTTCAAATTTTTTCCTATAAATCAAATCATTCCATCAAATACAACCTTATTGTATGATAATTTCTAGCATAAAGCATCTTACCTTGACCATTGTCATTTGCTCTGCATACAATGAACACGTACTTAAGGAGCGGTATCAATGTAAGGGAGTATATAATCAATGAAAGGGCACCAATAACATCCTCTGTGTCTTGAATTCCATGAGGAAAAGTATTGTAGAACACATACAAGGGAGACGTTCCCAGGTCTCCATATACCACTCCCAAACTCTGGAACGCAAGCCTTAACAGCAAAATTACCGAGAATTTCTGCTTTTTTTAAAGAAAAATTAATGAAAGAACAGCTAACAACATCATCGGCAGAGACAAAATGATAATCCTCTAAATCCACATATTCCAGAATTTATAGCAACTATGGCAAAAGCCAAATAGATAATTTATTTTTGTATATATAGTAAAACACCAATCCCATGATGCCATCCAGTCCACCTGGATAGAGTTCAAATAAAGTGAACCAAGATGTTACATTATGCATCATACAATCATTTCGACAGAGCAAATAAATACTATCACTGGAGGCAATAGAAAAATAATTCAGACGAATGAGAAAATAGATCAACTTAGTGGCACCAGGTCGATGATTCTGGTCTAGCCGTGACCCACCGGGTACACATGTTAAACTCATTCAGTGTACCGAAAGAAGTAAAAGAGATTTCGATTTTACCTTTTCTCTATACATGTTTCTAAGTCGTCCAGCCTCCTCATCCATAGGTTGATCAAGCTTCTGCTCCAAAACCCACATGCTTCCCTTGGTGGTGTTGTCTTCATCAATTTCCACCTCAGATGCCATCTTTATTTAGTCTTTAAAAACAGAAGAGCCTATTCAACTTATTTAAACCCCACCTTACATAAAACTAACAAGAATCATAAGAAATCAACTTTATCTAATTTCGTGGACTGAAGATCGAACCCAAAATTTAAGAAAACAAAACTTGTGTCGGAGTAAGAAATAAATATCGCAAAACCCCAATTTAAGGAGGACGACAAAGAGTACAAGAAGAGATTTAAAAAAAAAAAAAAAAGCTTTAGTTACGAAGACATAGCTGGCTCTGGCAGGGAATTCTGAAGTGGGGTCAACTCAACATCAGCCACACAACCACCTATCAAGCACCAACATCAAAGAGGGAAGAACTTCACCATTAAAATTCTTAATGCCACTCCAAACTCCTATAAATGGTTCTCAAACAATACAAGGTTCTTCAGAAGCGAATCAATCCATAATGGGCTCAACTCAAAATAAATGTGATTCTCAAATCTTCACTCCGGGCAATTAAATATCTACTTCCTGATTCCGGATGAGAGATGCTTGAAAAGATGGCAAAAAAGCTTAAAATATTTCTTAAGAAATTGCAAATTCAAGATTCAAATAAAAACTAGCCTTCTTTAAACTTCCACGTCTCTATGTTTCATTTGTGAACAAGTTGAAGGAAAGTAAAATGTCTGTAACAGACAATTTTTTTTCCTCAATATAAATGTTCTTCTCCTGTCTGTATCTTTACAGAGCGAGAGCGAGCAGGTTGTAATTTCTCTGTAGTCAATTCCCCGATTACACGTTTTACGAATTTTGTATAATTGTTCTCTATTTTTCGGTTTTTTTTTTTAACCAATATCTATTTTCATTTATTCAATAACTATTGACATGTACATTAAAATTAATATAAAGTCATGTTATTACACTACATAAATTATATATATCTAATTAATTTTTTATCACTATTATCCATGTCCTGTAATTATCTCATACAATGTATCAAATAATATTTTAATAAAAAATTTGAAAAATGTTATGTAATGTAATTGTGGTACTAAAGCTAGGTGAGACAAATATTATATTACATTATTTAATAAAAATATGTGAGAGAAAGATGGAACCATTTCCGAGTAGTAATTATTATGGTGATAATGCAAAGTTTGAGAAAAATAACTAGTTACGTGTTTAATTTGGTTAGTGATTTATTCGTTTGATTTGTCAATGGTCCTCGTTTGTTAACAACTCCAACTCCAACTCCAACTCCAACTCCAAGTGAATGGAATTATTATTATTATAATTATTCGAATTGCGTTCGCATGATATAAAATCTACTGGCATAGCTTGTATTAATTTCTTACAAACTTAAACCCGAAGAGACCCCTTGGCATTGTTCGTTATTAAAAGTTAAAACCCAAAAATGGAAACATAGCTTGTGCCACTAACCCAAATTCTCACTTTCTTTTTGCTATATTATGGTGAAGGTTTGGAAAGTGTTACAATTAAATCATATTTAATTATTTTTTTCTATTCGATAATTAGATAGAAATTTATAGCTCATCTGAAAATAAAGTTCCAAATATAAAACGATATCACAAATTTGATATCCAAAGTGTGTACTCATATGGACATTTTTGATAACCCACCTTAAAAAATAAGCCTCTATTTCGGTCTTCTTCTAATTCTTTGAGATCTTTGTTCATTTTCTGCCTCATTGACGGAAACGTATTGATTGAACATGATGAATTTTTTTAGCATTGGGATAGCTGACTCTGCCGATTCTGGTGTTAGTATTTATTTGGTTTAACTTTAAACACGAGTTTTTTTTCGCGCATATATTTTATCTTGCTAAATTATATCTCAACCAAATTGAGATAAATTGATTATGTTTTGTTAGCCCAAACCAATCATGCCGAAATTTTTACTAGGTCTTCATTCACCCACTCTAAATATTTAGTCGATCCTAACAATATATGAGATTGAGTAAATGTTGATAGTCATAGACTGAAAAACGAAAATTAGAGAATTCCACCGTTCATTGCTACGATTGCAATTATTAAATAATTTTAATAGAAAAAAATGTTACCAATAAAATCATTTTCACGTGCAATGCACATACACTTTTTTAGTACAAATTAATATCATCGTAAAAANTTATATATTTGAAAGAAAATAATTTAAGTTATATATATGATGTATAACGTTAATATTTTTCACAATAATTATTAATCTTAGGAGAAGAAATTTAAAGCTAATACGAGTATTTTAGGTCAAACAAAAAAGCCTTCAACATCCACGTTAAGAAGAGGCCCCATTGAATTAAAAGTAGTAGATATATATATAAAGATAATTATATGGATAAAACATATTTCCATGTACAAAATCCATTAAATTCTATTGAGAAAGTCTATGATTTTAAAAGTCATTTTACCCATGAGAACGATATATCACTCACTCATGATTAGGTTTAACATGCTAACAACTAATCCTGTGGAATAATCCGGCGTACATCTCGTGGATTAACCACTCACTAACTTTCTCGAAATATTTTTAGCGGAAAAAGAAAAGAAAGAAGGAAATCTTTATTGGAAAAAAGCAAAAAATAATAACAACAAAATTGCATCATTAAATTTAATTTAATAATTGAGCATAGCAGAACGATATTGCCATCTCCAGTAGCAAACAAGAACCCAAAAATAGGTTTCATGCATGATTGAGCCTGAGATCTGAAGGATCAGGTAGGTCGGCTATGATTTGATTATTCCCATTAAAATCAATAGAGAACAGAATAAGATTTAGATATCTATCACGGTCTTCTCCAATGACAATCTCAAAGGCTTTGTGCTCTCTTTTCTCAAGTGGGTTCATAGGATCAAGCTTTGTAATAAAGAAGAAAGGTCCCAAAAGAGCAGCTGTTGTCTCTGGTGTTAGGGTTGGTACGAGATCTTGTGTTCTTTTCTTTATTTGTATTCTCAACGTTCTGATTTTTTTTTTCAATTTTGGTTTTTTTTAGTTAATCTTGGTTCTTGTTTTTATGTGTGACTGTTGTGTTCCTTGAAATTTTATCAAGCGTTGGGGGGTATGCGCATCTCTTGGAGCCTCTGTGGCAGATTGGCATGATCACAAGTAAGTTTTCAGTTTTTTATATTTATTATATATGTACAAATGGTCGTCCAAATACCGAACTAAGTTAGCTTACCAAAAAAATTATTTATATTTTATTATATTATAAAGCATGATAGATGTTCTTTGAAAGTTTGTCCAAAATGTTTTAACTGTTTTACCTTATAATATAGCACAATATATTTCTTTGAATGAGGGACTTTTTGTTGTCTACGACTTTCCAATTATCTTTCTATAATGCCATCTGTAAATATAAGATAGTGTTACGGAGTATTTTCGAGATTGCCGATCTCCTATGGAACAAGAGTGAATAATAGAGAATAATGGGTGCAGTAGAAGAAGACTCTAGAATTCAGCGAGAAGACCTTATTACTATGACCAAGAATGAATCCAATTACAGTCAAGCTCCTTTGCTTTTATACCCTATACTAGAAATTAACTAAACTGCTGATGTAATCTTTGGATTTTCTTGGAATGACTTATTTTCTTCTGCCTTCGTGCACTCCTCCAGATGTGATTCTGCATAGCAGAAACTTTCTTGTTTTAAATCAGTTGATTTAACTCTTGTAAGATCCAGTTCTATGTACTCACATCAGAAACCAAACGTGTTTGCTCAATGCATTTTGTTTTAACATTTGTTCCCATATCTTCAGGTCTTATATTCATCTCCTTCAAGAAATACTTTAATATTGGAGACAACCTTCTAAAGGTGAACCAAGAACTTAATTTCTGTAAAATGAGATGAACGATTTGTTACAGAAGTGGAGAATATGATTTAAAATACCCACCCCTTGAGGTTGGTCCGGAGAATGATAAAAGAGTGAATGTTTCGGTGACTTCTCAGATCCCTGCATGTAACTCTTTGCCACTCTCATTTTGTATGCACTCCCAGAGGTGCAGGTATCTCAGGTCTCAGCAGAGCAAGTTGAGTATACTTTATGGTTGACCTCCTTGTCTCATTTTTTGGATGATGATGTTCCGTTTATTTTTTGGGCGGTAGTTGGTGGACGTTTACTGCATAGTTTTCCTTGCACATTGTTTTGTTTATTTTGATGTATGTTTGTATGTACTGCTTTAATATGTACTGCTTTATGCTTTGAAGTTATATTGTCTAGCCTTTTGGAGAAGTTTTGGTCTACTCCCCTTCTTTTTAGGTTTTATCTGTACTACTCTTTTATGTTTATATACAAATAGGGGTCTATCGAACCCTCCACTACCGACTGTGTGTTTAGGTTTTTTTATAAAAAAAACCAAACACTTAAATCTTATTTTCGATAGCTCATCACATAAAAATTCTAAAGTTAAACGTGTTTTATTTGAGACAATTATGAGATGAGTGACCTCCTGAATTTCAATATTAAACAATTATTAGTTCCCCAATTAATTTATGTATGGGCTTAAGCCCAATTAATAGTCCAACCTATTAAGAAATTAATTAATAAATATAATATTATTACTGGTTGGGAATCACATTGAGATTAGATTTTATTTACGATCTCTCTTTTGATATTAATCGGGACGAGAATAATCATGACAACTCAGATTGTGAAAACGATAGGTCTGGATTTTTTGGAGATGATGATAAGACAGGATTCGAGATGGGTTGAGATTTTAGGAAATTTTTCCAGTCCTAATTCAAACAAATATATTTCCACCCAGTAGGTAATTATCCAAAAAAATTTATATAAAATATTGGGAATTCGCATTCGTTATTTTTTTTATGTGATCCGGATAAACCCAAATAGACAACGCACACTACAAGAAAAAAGGCGAAAGACAACGGTTTTTAACCGTTGTCGTAGGTCAAAAAAACTGTTGTTAAAGCCTCTGTGGTTAAATGGTAAGCTCAAAGACGACGGTGAAAAACCGTTGTCGTAGACATAAAAGATGACAGTGAAAAACTGTTGTCGTAGGTCTTGTAAAACCGTTGTTAAAGGCCCTGTGGTTAAAGGGAGCACACAAAGACAACGGTGAAAAACCGTGGTCGTAGACGACTAAAGATGACGGTGAAAAATTGTTGTCATAGCATTGAAAAATCGTGGTAATACAAAATTGACGGTTTTTCTAAACAATATTAGCGACGGTTTTGTTTGTTCGTCGCTAAGTAGCGACTGTTTAGTTCATATCGCCGTCGCTAATTAGAGACGGTTTTTGTTATAATTTTCGTTGCTAATTATTTTTGTAAATAAAAAAAAAAATTTAGGGTTATAATTTAATAAACCAAACACAAAAACTAACAAACTTACAAATTTAATATTAATATATTTATAATCTTTAACTTAATTGAAGTTTAATAAAAATCGTTGAAGAAAAAAAAATTTGAAAAGTAAACTGACCAAGTAAATGAGTTTGATGTGTGAAGAAAATGAGCAAGGAGCCGGATATTTATAACAGCTTTGCGACTGTTTTTGATTAAACCGTCGCTAGTAGCGACGGTTTTTGTATAAACTGTCGCTATGAGCGACTACTGTAATCAAATCGTCGCTATTTGCGTCGGTTACTTAGGCCGTCGCGATTAGCGACAGTTTTTTAAACAACCGTCGCATCTATTAACTTAGCGACAGTTATTTCGTCGCTAATTTAAAACGTCAAAAATTTAAATTTGCGACAGATTTATAAACCGTCGCTAAATTATATCGGCGACGGTATGTTAAAATTCGTCGTTAGGTTTAGCGACGAACGGAAGCAAACCGTCGCTAAATTTAGCAACGGGTTTGTTATAATCGTCGCTAAATTTAAATTAGCGACGGTTTGACATAAAACCGTCGCTAATATTAACCGATTTTTTTAAAAAAATTAGAAACTACGACAACGTTTTTTCAAAAACCGTTGTCATTAACCATATAAAACCCTAAGAAACGACAACGTTTTAAAAAACCATTGTCGTAGTTAAAAAACCATCCGAAAGACAACGGTTTGCACAAACCGTTGTCTTTGACCCTTGACAGAATCTTATATAGACAACGGTTTTTTAAAAAACGTTGTAGTAGCCCAAAAAAACCATCCGAAAGACAACGGTTTTTAAAAACCGTTGTCATAGTCTACAAAAAAAAACCGCTCATATACAACGGTTGTTAAAACCGTTGTTGTAGCCCAAAAAAAACTCTTAGACAACAGTTTTTAAAAGCAGTTGTTGTAACCCAAAAAAAACGCTCATAGACAACGATTTTTAAAAAACCGTTGTCGTAGACATATAAAAGACAACTGTTTTTTAAAAACCGTTGTCTATAAGCGGGTTTTTTTAGGCTACGACAACGGTTTTTGTTAAAACCGTTGTTAAAACAAAAAAGACAACGGTTTTAATAAAAACCGTTGTCGTATGAGTGGTTGATTGAAATTTTTCTTGTAGTGGCAGACGCTAACCAAGTAAACTATGCTAGACAAGTCATATGTGACAAGCTCAAACTAGAAAGACAAAGGCAAGAAAGAATTGAACATTTGACTTCTTAATAGATATCCGTCGTACACTACCATCCCAATTACCCATGCTGGTGATTATCCAAATTTGAATTTATCTATACTCAACATTAAATTAATTAATTAATATTATTATTCAATAATATCTACTTATATTAAAGCGTGAAGTTGAGTGATATGGCCAGTTTAGTCCCGGTACCAGGTAACACCCCCAAACACTTGCCTCTTCCACCACACCACAGCCCAGGGACAATATCACGTGGGATGTGCTTTTCTCTCCACCACACACCCGTAGCTTCCGGTTGCACCGCTGTTTCTTCGTCTCTTCGTATCCCTCATCCTCCTTTGTTTTTCTTGCCTTGCTTCTCGTTTTTCCCCCGTTAAAGCAAACAGATCCCAGCAAAAAAAAAAAAGGTTGCTTGGTGTGTTGTCTGCGTCTTTCTTCTTCCAGCTTCTCGGCGTCACCTCTGCTGCGTTGCTTTCCTCCTTGTACAGACTGGTGAGATTCTACTGTGTTTGCTTTCTTCCCCTTTTACCTGTGAGCTTATCTTGAAATCTTGGGTTTGTTTTTCCTCTTCTCTTATTTTGGTTGTCTGTTTTTCAGAGTTGCTCCGTCTTTGGTTAGTTCGCTTCCTTGTTCTGTTTTTTGTTCGTTTGCTTTGCTCTCTTTGACATACTGTTTCCTATTTGACTTGGGTCCAGAAGTATTGACATTTTATAGTTAGCTACTTGACATTTTATGGTTAGCTACAAGCACTGATTCATGTTTACTGATTGTGAAAAAAAAAAAAGCTAAGTGTTGTGGATTGCTTTCTTCGTATTGGCTATTTGCTTTGCATGATTTGAAGTAATATAATTAGATATCGTCAATGTTACTATTTACAATTGCTTAGATTTATATAATTTGATGTCGCTTAATGTTCTAGACGTCAGCTTGTTTTTTCATTGTATTTGGTTTTTTCCCTTAGGTTCAAGTCAACAGTCAGGGACAAGGGTCGACCTAGGATTGTAAAATGGGTGCATGATATCGCGTTTTGTACTTTTTGGTTATACACTTTTGGAAAGCATAATATAAATTTCATGTGAATTATAATGTGGTTTTTTTAATTTGCGAAATATGGTGTGCTACCTAATGTTTGTTGATGTTTTATTTAAATAAACATGTAAGTATCTTAAACTCAAAAAAAAAAAAATGCAATATAGTTGCTGAATTACCACCTCACAAATTTACATTTCATTATCCGAAAAAAATGCAAGCGTTTCAAAAACTCTCGATAATTTTTGTTATATATAAAATTCTCAATAAATATAACTTAACTTTTGTAGCATATTTATCTTCTACGTAAGTGAACATTAATTTGCTTAGATAGATAAAATAATTTCATTTTACGATAGTTTTTCCCATCAATTTTCTCCTTCTTTAAAAAACTTCATTTTTCGCAATTATATAATGTTAATATCTTTTTCTATTTTTTCATAATTAAATACTTTTACATTATTTATATAAAAAATTTATTCAAGGCTATATTTTTTTGTTCAACATTTCCATTTCACTATCTAACATTAAACTTATGACCAACTTCCAATCTTATATAGATTCCTACGAAATATACACAAGTTTTTTCCCTAATATATTTGAATCTTCTATATATCATGTCATGTGTTTTTAAAGTTTGCAATTTACATCAGTTTCATAAAAATTATAAACGTCTATTTTATTAAACGCAAATTCGTATTATATACATCCATATACAAAAAAATTAAAGTAAATATACAATTTTTTTGTATTATTTTACTTTTATATTAAACAATTACCCTTTATGCTAAATGATTCCCGATTCAATGCAATAATTATCCTAATTCCCAAAGTACTCGTCGTTTCTTTTCATATTTTTTATTTAAAAAGTGACGAAGACAGACTATAAGATCACATATTCGAGCTATTTTACTTTCATTTATATTTTGAAAGTAAACTTATTTTATTCCTAATAGTATAACATTAGCATTACTGTTATATTTCTTAGCATTATATTCGTTGTTGTCAACGTCATTGTGATAAATAAAATTTATTTCGAAAATATTATAGGTAGTCCCTCGTTATATTCATCTATTTCACTGACCTATGAAGTATATTAACTCTTATGTCTACATATCTTAAAGACTCAAGGTTACAAAATTTGTAAATACGTCAGCTAAATTCTAAAAAACAAACGTTATGTCTACTGAAATCTGTTGGAACATTTCATGTTCGCAATCTTGATTTTTATGTTAACAAAACTTGTTATTTTGTTACTAATGATTTACTGTAGTGTGTAAGAAGCTGGAACTGATCAGGCTTCGAACTGATCAATTAATTGAGCTAAAAACTGAAGCTATCAAGACGCAACTGAAAGTGTCAGCTGATTGTCCAAACTGAATCAGCTCAACTGATATATCAAAGAACAGTTCAACTTATTGTCCAGCTGATAGGTGGTTCAGTAGGAGAACTTCAAAAGCCCGGCCAGCTGACTAAGAGCTCAACTGATGAAGAGCCCAGCTGACAAATTCAACTGAAAGAGTGAAATCAGTTTAACTGACGAGTCAACTGATTTCACTAGCCCAACTGAAGATCAGTTCAGATGACCAGTTAGGGCATCAGTTAGGAATCAATCAAATGTAGATCAAGACAAGCTTATCTTAAGTGGATTCCAGCTACGCACAAAGATACAAAGCATTTGTACTATTGATAGTACAATAATGAACGTTGCAGCAAAGCATAAAAACAAAATGTTCTAGTAGACTGTCGGAAAAATCGAGACACAAATTTCAAAGAACACGTTCAAACTGCAACGGATACATTTATTGAGTCTCACTGTACGATAGGTTTCCCGCCTATAAATAGAAGTTCAGTGAAGACCAATAAACAACAACACAAAGGAAGAAGAGAAGTGTGTGGGAAACCAAGAGAGAAAAGAAAGGGCACACATATTGCATATCAGCTTACAAGAAGCAATTAAGTCCAGAGGAAACACTTCATCGTGTTATCAGCTTAGATTAGAAGCACAATTCCCTCAGTGTGTGAGAACACTTTCCTGCAGTGTTCATTGTTCAGTTCTCTCTCTCACACACACCACCACCACTCAAATACAGTCTTGCACAAAGACATTAAACTTGCACAAAGACATTAAACTTGTATATGTAGTCTTTGACACACAGAAGTTAAACAAGTGTTGGCTGGGAGGTGCTGCCTTTAGTCTAGTCTAGGAGTTCAGTTAGGTAGTGGGTAAGTCTTAAGCTGGGTGGGTTTGTACAATGTGTTGTATAAATCAAAGTCTTCTAGTATATCCTACCCGAAGAGATAGAAGGGGTGACGTAGGAGCAGTTGAAGTCTCCGAACATACATAAACACATCTTGTGTTTTTTAACTGTTTAACTTTTGTTTTCAACTGATTTGATCAGTTAGAGCATCCGTCAGTTCAGTTGTCACTGTAAATGAACTGATATGTGCCACAATTGATTCCCTTAATTTCAGTTATTCAGTTGTACAATATATAAAATATATTAGTGTTTCTTAACGAAGGATTACTTCGATTGTTTTTCGCTTGATTCTTTATCAAACTCGATTTAATTCATCGGTGTAAACATTCTTAGAACACGAGCTATTGCAGCTCTTGGGGAATATTTTGTTTGAAGCACCTCAATGTGCCCAGCAAACGATCCTTCAAAATCCTATTGACACTCAATTAACAAGTTTTCAGTTTCTTTGATTACACTAAGATTCTAAGTGCTCTTTCTGATTGTTTAACAGTTCATATTACAACTAATATTTACGTTAAAGTTACCAATTTCATAAATCCATAAGCGAAAAAAATGTCATTAGGTATGACACCCTTACAAACACCACCATTATTTAAATATGAATACTCTATTTTCGAATTTAAAATAACTTATTTATGGAGTTGATCCCTCATTAAATTTTAAGATGATCAAATACTTTGTATTCAATTTGAGACATGTTATTAAACTCCTCCAACTTGAACACCAACTCAATCTTTTTCCTAACTATTCTCACTTTCGTAAACTCCATAATTTTTACTTTGTTGAGCACAGAGCCAACTTGAAATACTAATCGTACGAATACAAATATAAAAGAAAATAAAAATTACTATACTCATAATACTTACAACTTTTAAAATTACATCATTAAATAAAACCGACACAAATATAAATGCATCATTAGTTACTGTAAAAACATATAAATACACATACGTTAGACACAAACCTGAGCAAAACATCTCAAGAATTGTAGTGCCTTACCTAGTATATATACATGGCTGCTATATATATGGGATAAGGGTTAATTGAGATTCAGTACTTTTTGAAAATGAGTTTTGGTTTTAGTACCTAGAGAGAGAAATTTTCTTTAAAAATACCAAAAATGCCCTTATTACCTATTTTGATTTTAATTGATCATCGCACTTTCGAAATGGTATCAGAGCTTATAAAAAGCCCCAAGCCTCTATTGTGTGATCTGACACGAAGCACGACTCTCCGTAGGGGATAACCTAGGCTCTTCTACAGATTTTTAGGTTAGCAAACTGATATGTATCTTTTGGAATATCACCCTATGATTGATCCTTGGATCCCTCATTCTCCTGATGCAAAAGGTGGAGCTCTGAGTTGGGGCATTGATTCGAAATGGTATCAGAGTCTTAGGTAAATTTATTTCAAACACAAATTTTATTATTATGGTGTAACTAAATGTTTGAGGAGGAGAATTTCAGAAAAATTATGAATTCGAACTCAAGTTCGAGAAAAATAATTTACAAGAACTATTCCAATATTTTGGAATATATACAAGAGCATCTAACCTTGGTTAGATATCAAGAGCAGCAAGGGTCAACCCAGCACCCTCAGGTAAATTTATGATACAATCTCATAAGTTTATGTAGATAGTACCGGATTCCTCTAAACTCTGGGGAGATCTTAGAGAAATTCAGAAAATGGTACAAAATTACGACAATATGTTGTTTTATGTACCACAAAATGTGGAAAAAATCCTTGAAACCAAGAAGAAATTATTGAAATATTAAAGGATATTCGAACAAGAATTCAGAAACTAGAACAACATCCCAATTCTAGTAAGAAGACTTCAGAAGGAAGGTTACCACCATCCTTTGGCACAGAACCCTTATTACATCGAAGAGGGAAAGCCAAGGTCATGCCAAAACCTTTAACTGAAGAAGAAAAGATGATCAATCTAATCAAAATGGTCTCAGAAAAGAAATTAATCTGATGACATCGTTAGAAAGTATTGGTCTAGAGGATCTATAAGAGCTTGCAGAATCTTTTGCAAATCTTAAAGTTGTAGATCTAAAGATGAACACGACGGGAGGTGAACAACCTACTATAACTTGATCGTCTTCACGGGAACACTTTATCTCATAGACGATTGGACATCTGCTATGAGAATCGCAGCAGGAACACTTTATCTCAACAGAGAAGGATTCCTTAAACTTCTGGAAATGAGTCTTACGGGATCAGTGAAAATTTCTTGGGACATGACTTCGGTAGAAACTAAAGAGTCAGTCCTAGCTGGAGAATCTCTTAGTAAGATTGCAGGAAGAATGGCTACCCTCTTTAAAGCTCAATTTATAGGGGTAGACTATTTTAACAGTCAAGATACAGAGAAGAAAAAGAAATATACTCAAGCTCTGTATAGTCTTGAATTACATGATATATGTTTAGTGGATGAATACATTATGTTATTCACTAAATATAGATGGAATTCAGGGGTTGAAGAAGATATAGCAATGCAGCTCTTCTTCGCCAAGATGCCAAGTCCCTGGAGAGAAATGCTAATAAGGGAATATGTACCTAGAAATCCAGATACATTGGCACGAAGAGCCTCTTTCCTAAAAGGAAAATTGGCAGAATGGTACCATTTGGCAGCTTTACAAAAGAATTACAAACGGTTAAGGGGTATTAACAAATGTACTCCTTTGTGTTGTAAAGAAAATGATCTTCCAACAATAATTGGAAGTAAACCGTAGAAGCATAAAAGAAAAAGTTTTAGGACTCATCCTTATGCTCGAAGTGAAAGAAGTTTTTGGAAATTAAGAACAGTATGGTCTAGACAAAAAGCCAGATCTTACAAATCTGGACAAAGAAGTGGACCATCAAGAAGTAGGATATCTTCCCAAGCATTGAGTACATCTCGTAGCACAGGAAAAAAACCTACGAAGAAAACTTTCAGAAGAGCTCATACCAGAGCTAAAGATAGTTTCAAGGATTGTAATTGCTGGACATGTGGAGCAAGAGGTCATATCTCGACCAACTGTCCAGAAAATGAAAAAAGAGATATTAAACGCTTCGATCCAACCCCGGATATTGAAGAAGCAGTTTATTACCAAGATCTTATTCAGGTATACAGATTTGAGGATATTGCCTCAGACTAAAGTATATATGAAGAAGAAGAAGTCCTAAGTCAGGGAGACTCCGATAGAACTGAATCGGAATATGACTGAAGACGAGGTGTTTCGACACGAAACACATGAGGATTTGTCTGGTTTCTTTAGCCAAAAACAATATCTCATAACATGGTTCAGAGAATCATGAAAGAAAATCCTAGTCTACAGAGATATCAAAGATTCTCTGCAGGACATGTAGAAAAGTTCTTAGGAAATCTTGGCCTAAGAAATAGAAAGCATCATCTAATCTATAAAGTTTCTAGAAGAGAAATGACAATCCCAATGGAACTTACTGGAAATAGAATGAAGATGCAATTAATTACTTCTGAAGAAATTAAAGAAGAATTACAAAAACTCAAGATAGAAGTAGCAAAGACAATGTCCTGGATTCATATTGGAGCAATCCAGATTATGATAAAAGCTACTTTTAAAGAAGGTATAGATTCACCCATTGATATTGCTATTTGCGATAAAAGAATGGGGAACCCTCAAGATTCAGTACTGGGAACCATCTCAGGAAATCTCTGTGCAGGGAAGATTGTAGGGGTAATCTATCTAAGGATAGCCTATAACCTGGCAGATCAAGATTTCAGCCGAGCCTTGACATTACATCAGAATTTCAAGGAGAAAAGGCTGATGACAGAAGGTAATAGGCCATATTCTATTACCTATCAAATCTTATATGCTCTATCTAATACACATCATTCAGAATTGTTTATTAGAAATGAGTTCATTGAGATACCAGAAATATTTGGAAAAGTTGCTCAGGCAATTTATTCAGAAAGAGTTAAGTTTCCTTTAATCCAGGAAACATATATCCAAATACAAGACAAACCGATTCTACAGAGGAATCAAAGTCTTAGATTGGAATCAAGAAGACTATCTTTTCAAGGAGATAGAATTACAAGTTACATGTGGGGAAAAACACCTGTCCAAGAAACTCAATAGGAGCCAAAAAGATTTTCCACAATAGGAAAGCTGAGATACCCCGAAGGGTGGAAAGAAGTCTAAATAGTATTTTATATTACAAAAGAGAGGAATCAATTTCCTTGTAATACCATATACTATTTAGAACAACCGATGATAGGAACTTACCAAGGAATTATCCAAGTTAGAGAATTAGAAGTTCATATCACAGGAATTCCAGGAAAAGAACCCGATCAATTAATTCTTGAACTAGAGTTTCTCGAGGAACATAAACCTTGGAAACGTCTAGAGTATGAAATGGAGTTAATGGCAGATGATAGAATGTGAAAAATCCAATGCCCACAAGCCCATTCTCGATTTACATTCCAGTAGGAATGTTATATGAAAAATATAAGGCAGAATACTTTGCTGCTTATATTGATTCAGGTGCTGTAATATGTACAACAAAAAGAGGAGTTTTTCCAAATAATTTGGAAGAAGAATTACCCAAGATTGTTGGAAGAGATTTTTCCAGAAGAATCTTAATCGTATGTAAAGGGATTAAGATGACCGAGATCATGATTGGCGGTGCCGGACAAACACCTTGGTATAAGGTAAAGACACCACCAATTTATTTTCATGATACAGGCGCTGAAATTTTGTCAGGAAATAATTTCCTTCAAATGTTTAAGTCCTATACTCAAGAAAATGAGACTAGACATTTAGTGTTCACAACTCCGTATGATCACAAAATCATAGTCCAGAGACTACGAGAGGAATTTTATAGAAAATTTTCAATCCAGTTTCGCAGCAAGCGTGGTGATGAAGGAAAACTTCTGAACCCAAAAATGAAAGATTCTGGACGGTTTGGAGAAACAATGCTCAAGTTACGAGCAGATAAAGAACTCCAACCAGAAGAAATAGAATGCATTAAGATAACTCTACATAAGAATGAAGTAGAGTTTGAATCCAATGTATCCTTAGAAGATGTCAAGAAAAGGAATAAAGAAAATTACAATGAAGATACTTTGGCATGGTGGGACAAAAATCAACTCAATGCGTGCCTTAAAATTAAGGAAGACAAAGAGTATGAATTTGTCTGTTGCAGGCCTATCCCAATGAACATCATTGATCAGAAGGATATGCATATTATAATCAAGGAACATTTGGACCTTAGACTAATCAAAGCAGGTATGTCACCATATAGCCGTCCAGGATTTCTGGTAAGAAATCATGGTGAGATAAAACGAGAAAAACCCAGATTGGTTATTAATTATCAAGAAAATTCTGGAGTTTGATTGGTATTTTATACCTAGTAGAGAACATCTGATCAGTTGCATACGCAATGCAAAGATATACTCTAAATTCTATTGAAAGTTTGGATTTTATCAGATTCGGATGGAAGATGAAAGCAAGAAATTCACAGCTTTCTCCACACCACAAGGACATTATATCTGGGAGGTATTACCAATGGGATTGGCTAATTCACCTCAGATATTTCAAAGGAAAATGGATAATCTTTTTAAAGATTATTTTAAGTTCATGTTTGTCTATATTGACGATGTGTTGATTGCATCTAAAAATATGGAAGAATATATTAAACATTTAGAAATTTTCTCTATATTTGTAAAAAAGAAGGATTGGTTCTCTCAGAAAAGAAAGTAGTCATTGCCTCAAGAAAGATCGAATTTCTAGGAATAGAAATCGATGAGTCTGGAATAATTTTGCAAGATAATATAGTTGAGAAAGTGCAAATTTTCCAAACGAGTTAAAAGAAAAGAAACAACTTCAAAATTTTCTGAGAGTTGTTAATTTTACTGGGATGTTTATTAAAAACCTAGCAAAACACAAGAAAGTGTTCAGTCCATTATTAAAGAAAGGTGCAAGATTTATATGGACAAAAGAACACACAGAAGGACTAGTCTATTTAAAGGAGATTTGTAAGAATATTCCAAAAATGGCTATTCCTCAGGATGGAGATGATCTGGTATTGTATACCGATGCCAGTGATCATTGGTGGGCTGCAGTTTTAACAAAGCTCACACCAGATGGAGAACAACCATGCAGGTACTGTAGTGGTTTATTATCAGATGTAGAAGCCATAAGATGGCATATCAACGAAAAAGAATTTTATGCAGTAAAAAGGACTTTTGAAAAATGACCATTATTTTTACTTGCAAAGAAATTTACTTTGAAAGTTGATAACACACATGTGAAAGCTTTGTTGAGGAATAGAATAGAATCTAAACCTGAGAAGACAAGATTATTAAGATGGCAAGCTTTATGTCAGAATTATATTTTTGATATAATGATAATTAAATCTCATGAAAATATTCTTGCAGATTTTTTAACAAGAGATTGTCAGCATTGATATAGATGCTATTATCAAGATGCAGAGGCATTTAAGGGAACACCTTGAAATGCTTCAAACCGAGTTTAACAAGTTAGCACTGAACGCAAAAATTGCGGGAAGGCTTCAAGAAGCGGATAAGAGAATTGTCTCTAACCGAATTACAGGATGTTTATAGGCATATACTCAGTTATGGTCTGTGACACAAAGGCCTATCCTCCAAGGCATCGAGAAGCCATTGGTTTCCCGTATGGAGAGTTTTCGAGTACAGGACTCTATACCTGGAGCAGGGGATTCAAATACTCCTAGCACAAGTGTTAAGTCGGGATCATCTCTAGATGAGTCGGCTAAAACAAAAATTGAGACTCGAGATCCTTATCTCGAGTCCTCAAGTCAACCCTTCACCACGGGGATTGAAGAGGGAGAGAACAACCTTAGACCCAATACTGACAGGGGCAAAGCTAAGGTTGGTACTAATAAAGCTGCAATTTCTCCATTTCAGGTTTACCAACAAACTTGGGAGAAATTAAACACAAGAATTGGCATCAACCCAGCCATGGTTCGAGTTGATGTTGCAGGAAAATATCCTAGGGTATGGATGAAACAAAATTCATATCCAAAGGAGGTCAAAGCTTGGTATGAATTTGGGGCTCTTGCCTCAGTTTATACTACTTCACCCAACTTCCCGGAGATATCAGCATTATCAAAGTGGATACAAGAAGCAGTACATGAAATTTGGACAAACAATGATCATTTGTCCAGGGGAGATATTCTGGAACTGTATTTTTTCAGTACAGCACCAGAACCAGCAGGGAAAGGCTCACACGAAGCCTTTCATTTCATCAGGCTAAGGAGGCCAGATATGAATGCTCAGAAATTTATCAAGGATCCTCTTACAAATGAAACACCCCTGGTTTCTTCATTTAATGAAGATGACATCTCTACTAGGAGAGCATGGGGAGTTTGGGTCTGTCTAACAGAGATGGACAAAGTCAAGTATCCATTTAAATTCTATCAGAATTCTGTAAATGGATCTTTCCTGTTGAATACAATGACAGGAAAAACAACAAGCTTTGCAGAAGACCTGTTCGAAAAGAAAAGAAATCTTATGTGGAATAGCAAGCTGCCGGCAAGTAAAGAAACTCGTCGAAAATTCTGTAATATGACACATATAGAAAGATGGTCGGAGAACATCTGTCCAGAATGCCAGAACCAGAAAGAGCCGGAGTTTGGTAAATGGTTCAAGCCGAGGTCTGATCGGAAACACTTTACCGACACCAGTACAAGTGGGGAAGGACCACAAGCACATTTTCATCAGGGACACAGAAAGCCAAAGATTCCCCGACAAAGTTAAAGTGAAAATGTGATCACTCAACTAACAAAAGGAAAGGCCACCATGTGAGTGGAATGACAAGGACCACTGATAATCGGTGGAAAATGACAAAAGAACATTGAATACTATACCTTTAAAAAAGAATCCAATAAAGAAAACAAGAAAAACTGGATCCAAAATTATATNCGGAGAACATCTGTCCAGAATGCCAGAACCAGAAAGAGCCGGAGTTTGGTAAATGGTTCAAGCCGAGGTCTGATCGGAAACACTTTACCGACACCAGTACAAGTGGGGAAGGACCACAAGCACATTTTCATCAGGGACACAGAAAGCCAAAGATTCCCCGACAAAGTTAAAGTGAAAATGTGATCACTCAACTAACAAAAGGAAAGGCCACCATGTGAGTGGAATGACAAGGACCACTAATAATCGGTGGAAAATGACAAAAGAACATTGAATACTTTACCTTTAAAAAAGAATCCAATAAAGAAAACAAGAAAAACTGGATCCAAAATTATATCTATAAATAAGTGGAGATTGGAACCAGAAAAACACACCAGAACGAAACTTAAGAAAATGTATTTCACATATCTAAAAGTTTCGAAAAGAAGAATCAAGAAAAACAGAGATCAGCTGGAAGCTCTCAGATGGATAATTAAACATTACAAAGAAAAAGGAGACGAGATTACAGCAGATATATTACAAGCTCATCTATATTGGGTATGTGGAGAAATAAAAGAAGAAGAGAAGTTGATTTCTTGATTAATAATCTAGAAAAAGACATTTCAAAATGGAAGGACCACCTCAATGGAGCACTCAACCACTACATGGTCCATATGCAAGCTGTAAAGAGTTATCAAGATTTGGAATCCGAGTTTCAAATCCGAAGAAGCTTTCTATAAATAAGGCAGGAAGAAGGAAGTGAAGATCATCGAACATTTTCCTCATTTCTTTCAACAAATAAATTGTAATATTTCTCTTTCTAGTCTATGTGTTTTTCAAGTTCGGCTACTATAAGTAGCTAAACAAGTTTATCCTCCTCTACATGAGGTTACTATGTAATAATAAATGTTTGTGTTTGAATAAAGAAATCTTTGCTCTAGCCCCTTTCATGTATTATTTTCAAAATTTTATCTTTTACTGTACACTATAATGTAGGAAACGAATTAGAGTTGTGCCAAGTGCTGCTGAAGGAATCTGTGTCAGTAACCATCGGTTGCGATCGTGTGGTTGGACTGTGAGGAGCATTTCGTAAAATACGGTGGATATAACCCGATAACACTTCAATCAAAAAGATAAAATATTTAATTTATTTTACGAAGTCATTATGAGTCTTTAATAAAAAAATCAATTATTTAAAATAAGGTTGAGAGGTAATTTAGGAAATTGGGTACTAGAACCTGATTTGAAAAGAAAAAGTTGCTGAATCATAAGTTACCCATTGGATAACTAGTACAGGGCCTGCTGATACCATACTGCACCTGAGGGTTAAATGAATCTTCGGCTCAAAGTCAGATCGCCGCCGCTTTCCGCCACCTCCTCCCCACCGTCCCCTTCTTCCTTGCTTCTCCATCACGGTAAAACCACAATGCCGAGAATGCCCCGTAAATCTTTCCTTAAACTCACCATTACCTTCGCCTGTCTTCTATCCCTCTTTGCGCTCTATTCCTTCCTCGTCTACGCTAATCCTCCCAATCACACCAAAAGTATTAAATTTAATAATTTGCATGATAGCAGTATTTTTATCGAGAAAAAGGTGAAAATTTATATGTATGACTTGCCGAGAAGATTTACATACGATGTTATTGATAGCTATACGGCAGCGCGTGGAGGAGAAATCGTGGGGGATGATGCGCAGAAGAGGTACCCTGGGAATCAGCACTCCGCTGAATGGTATTTATTTTCCGATCTAAATCATCCTATTGAGGAGCGGGTAGAATCGGCCGTCACCCGGGTCATGGACCCGGAAGAAGCTGACCTCTTCTACGTGCCTTTTTTCTCTTCGTTGAGTCTTGTGGTTAATCCCAATCGACCCACGACCGTGAACTCGTTTCCTGATGGCAATACATATAGTGATGAGCAAACACAGGTACCTCATACCAGATTCTTTGATAATAATGTTCTCTTCTTGTATAAAAAAGACTTAAATCCTACCGGTGTGTTGTAGCTTTTGAAGTGTTGGGAATTGTCATAGCTAACACCCGAGGATGTACTTGTCTGAGTTTTTTCTTAAGTCGATGTCATGATCCTAGTTGTCCCATTCTGAGAGTGTGGAAATTGGTACTTTAAATAGTCGTTGCACTCACTTTTATAGCAGTTTAGTGGGATTATCCCTAGAGTCATAACATAGCATATCCTGCATTGAAAAACTCAAAATGTTCATAGTATGCAGTGGATTGTTGATAATCAGGTAAAGAGCAGTGTACTCATTATTCTTGGTAATTACTGATGTAGGAGGATTTGATAGATTGGTTGGAAGACCAGGTGTATTGGAAGAGGAACAAGGGCTGGGATCATGTATTTATTTGCCAGGATCCCAATGCTCTGTACAAGGTAATTGATACGGTGAAGAATGGAGTGCTATTGGTTTCAGATTTTGGGCGGCTGGGACGCAATCAGGCATCCCTGGTTAAGGATGTGATTCTCCCATATTCGCACAGAATTAAGACATACCAGGGGGATATAGGAATTGAAAATCGCAAGGCACTGCTGTTCTTTATGGGAAACCGGTACCGGAAAGAGGTAACTATTGGTTTCTTTTCCTTGCAATGGATGTATGAAATCTGTCGTGAAATTGTTGTGCATCACACCAGCTAGTTAGGGGTGTATAATGTAACTCGACGCATTCCATACATGATTTATCCTTGATTTTTTTTTTATCAATTTTCACTTTGCTAATGAGTTTGGATCAATTAAATTAAATAATATTCTTGATTTATATTGTAGACATTTACCAGATGGATAATTCAGATCTTGAACATCGAGTCAAGTGAAAGATTATTTGTGGCAGCATGTGTTGATTATGGGAGTAATTTGACAAGGAATATTTACAACTGAATGCTCATTATTTATGAACTTGCAATTATTCTCTCGTGAGCAATATATTCTCATGGTATTGTTTAACGGGCATCTCCCTATAAGATGTACTTTTGATGCATTAGCCATTATTTATGAAATATTGTCGACGCCCGAGCCTCAATAATCTGTGTACATTTTACACTGTTGAAGCCTTTTCAAGCATTAAATAGACAAGGATATTTAGAGATGCCCGGGAGATGATTGATTCACTTGTAAAAATGTCTTGCATGCATCGATGCTTTGTCCGTGTCTGGTGATATATATTTCGCTTGGTTGGAGACTGCAGGGGGGTAAGATTCGAGACTTGCTTTTCCAAGTTCTTGAGAATGAACCAGAAGTTAATATCAAACATGGAGCTCAGTCCAGGGAGAGTCGTCGCATGGCATCGCAAGGGATGCACACGTCAAGGTTTTGTTTACATCCAGCTGGGGATACTCCATCAGCTTGCCGACTTTTTGATGCTATAGTGAGCTTGTGTGTGCCAGTTATTGTTAGTGACTACATTGAGTTGCCCTTTGAGGATGTCATAGACTATAGAAAGATTGCTGTTTTTGTTGATTCTGATACAGCTGTTACCCCTGGAAATCTGATAAAATTGCTGAGGGGAGTGAGCTCAGAGAGGATCTTGGAGTTTCAAAAGGAGTTGAAACAGGTAGTTCTGAGGTGATTGACCCCACCTGTGCCTGGGAAAGAGCCAGCTTTCTTTTACGTGCTTGAAATAAATCCTGGAAAAATCACCATTTATGTTTACATACATTTTTCAAGAGTAATATTTCCTGCGTTGTTTGATTTATTTCCTGTTTATAAGCAATAAACAATTGAGAGGACTGTTTGAGATGGTTTTCAGGCATTTTATATGTGTTCACTTGAAGCATTGATTAGGAAAACTGACTGGACTATTGTTAATGGTAATTTTGGATGTAGAGCCGATCTTAAATATTTATACTTTATTTTATGGTGGATATTATTATTAAGAGAACAGAGTACAAAAGAATGTTGGTAGTCCTCCATTGTGTATGCAATAAAGACTTATGGAGATGAACTGTAGTTGTTAGAGTGATTTGATTTTACATCAGTATTTTCCGTAATGGAGATTTTCATGGTTTGCTTATTGGTGGGGGAACAATGCCATATTTTAGGTGTGTGTCTCTGTTCTCAGCTCGTTTGTGGGAATTTATGGGTTGATTGGACTTTAATTGCAATTGGTGCTGTGTATGTGCGTGGGTTACATTTTTTTTAGCATCTTTAAATTAGAAATTATGTGAACTGACACTAAATTCTCGCTTGCACTCGTGCTAATTTTCATTGGATTCAGGTGCAAAGGTACTTTGAGTACGAAGACCCAAATGGGACTGTGAAAGAAATCTGGCGCCAAGTTTCGTTGAAGCTACCTTTTATCAAGCTCATGAGCAACCGTGACAAACGAATCGTGATAAGGGACTCAAAGGAACCAGACTGTTCGTGTCTCTGCTCAAACCAATCGGGGATGCACATGATACTATGACAAGCCATTTTATTGTTAAGCAATGAGAATCTCTTAGTTCTCATGAGAGAACAAGTGCAACATTTGCTTATACGTGACAATAAAGATGACAATACCATGGAGTGGATCTTGATCAGGTCACAGCTGCATGTAATTCTTATTGCGGCTGCTGCAGAGTCGTTGATTCATGTATGGCTATATGGTTAGATGGGGATTAAAAATTAAAATCGGATGCCTTTAGTGCTACTTGTTAGTTCGTAAAAGCTCGATTGCATAAACGATGCAAGTATTATTGGAATTTAGTGAATCTTGCATAGAGGAAAAACAAGAGCAACGGTGTATATTCAATAAAACTTGATGGAATGACCGTAGATTTTTAAAATATAAGAATGCCTGTTGTAATTGTAAGTTGTATTAAGTAAATTAGCTTTGCCTATTATTACTTATGAGGTTTATTATAAAAAATTTCTTGATGGTTAACAATATTATTATTGAATTTTTATGTTAACAAAAGTGTTGCACGACTGAGAGAGTGCATCTTTAGTCTTTAGAACAGAGAATCGATTTTTTTCTTTATTCAGCATGTACATATGTTGTGGTCAAATTGCATCAGTCGATGATGGTCAACCTTTTTTCGTACTTAAAATAAAATATAAAAAAAAATTTACTCATTCTAGAACTTTGATTGTCCCTAAAAAAAAAAAAAAAAAATGTACGTGTCCAAAGCTGTAACTGAAGGTGGAATATCCAATTATCTTCTTTTCTCTCGTCGGAGAGGAAAAGAAATGGCAAATTTCACGCCTTGCAATTTCAGGACCTTCTCTGTGTCTGCATCAGTTAACGGTAAGAAGCGACAAACTTAATGTGAGTTTTGGGTGAATCTGTACTGCTGTGGGCGTCAAGACTCTCGTGGCTAGGAATTGAATTAATTCATTATATGTAGCAAATAGGATCTTGTCGTTGTATCTAGATTCTCCCTTCAATTACTTTTGCGATGTAGTTGTGTTGGATTCCTCTTGTATAAATCTGATGCATATTGGATTTTAGGATCTCCACCTGGTGCTCCTCAACTGGGTGGACCAGTGATCCTTGAACTTCCCTTGGATCTAATTCGGAGACCTCTCATGAGAACAAGAGCTAATGACCCACAAAAGGTGAAGGAACTTGTGCAAAGTATTGGTGAAATTGGGCTCCAAGTACCGGTAAGATTGACAAGCAAGTCTCTCTTTCCATGCCAATAAATCTGCTGCAATTTGGTGTTTTTGAGTCGTAGACTACTTCTAAAATTCCAATCTAGTTGTTTCTAACATTGTTCATTTGATTTTTAATAACTATATTGTTGTGCATGAGTTGTCTCGCTAAGAAATGATTCCTTGCCAGCCGTCCACCATAGGTGTCCCCGCGGTTTTGCAACATTTCTTGTGAGTAGGAGCATAGTTGCACCTGATGTTTCTTGGTTCTTCGCAGAGCGTATAACCTTTCTATGCATATTTGTAGTAATACAATGTATAAATAGTTTAGTTGTCCAAAAATTGGTTCTGTATGTGTTAAAGTATCTCACCAAACCACTGTTAATTTTTCAGATTGATGTTCTGGAGGTTGATGGCAAATACTACGGTACAACACGCATCTTATATGATATATGCTTCTTTCGCCTGCACTGCTATTGTAAAATTTTATCCTTCTGTTTGTATCATCAGGTTTTTCTGGGTGCCACCGATTTGAAGCTCATCAGCAGCTAGGGTTGCCGACAATACGTTGCAAAGTACGCCGTGGGACAAAGGAAACTTTGAGGTTTTAATCTTCTGGTGTTCCTATATTCATTTAAAAGTTGTTCGTGATCTCCTGTGAATGAATATGATTTATTTCATAATTTTTTATTCATCTTTACGCTGTAGGCATCACCTTCGTTGACTCTACGACTCCCTTTTGACATCAAGCAGTAGCCTTTTCACCTTTAATTTCAACGTCATAAGTACAAAGCAACGTTGTTATTGCAAGTAATATGTGACATCTGTATTAATCGCTCTCATATAAATTTTGTTATTCATGAACTTGTTAAAAATCAAGAGCACCATGCGGCTCTACTTTTTTCTCCTATATTTTCGGAGGGAATGAACGCTTAATGGAATGTCATGGTTCTCTATTGTAACTTTTCCCCGCAGCATGATGGCGCTAGCTTCAAAATTTATACAAGGGATCAATATGGTGAGAGAAGAAAAAAAGAAGAATAAGAACATCAAACTACAAACAACAGCCATCTAACCTACTATACCGTCTTGTTAGCCCAATTGCTGAGACTGAGAGACGTAGACCTGAGTGTCAAACGTCAAGATCCGCCCAAGGAGGAGACACACATGAGAATAGGTCCGAACAAAGAAAAACACAAGCACAAATGCACCCAGACAAGAACCCAAGAAACCCAACAAATGCATGCACACACACGAACACCCACGCACACAAGCCCACACACTAATGTACCCACACATGCACACATGCCCACCCTTCGACCGATTTTTTTAGGGTTGCTTGGTATGAAGGTACGGGAGTTCGAAGTGATCAGAACGGGTGAGGATCGAGATATAACTGGGGAGAGCCGGTCTTGGAGTGAAAGTATATCGCCGAAGAGCATGAGCCTCAATCGCTAATGCCTCTGCCACAGAGTTATCCTTCCGATAAATATGAGAAATATGAATAGCACATCCCCTCATAAAGACAATGTATCCTAGAAATTATATGATCAATAGCACACTAACTCCTACAAGAACAGATGATCTGGATGGAAATTTGGGAATCGGTCTCAATCCAAAAGGGAAAAAACTAAGGTCAGAACAAAGAAGAAGTCATCTCCAAACAGCCCACGACTCCGCCCTGATGTTGGTCTCGACTCCGATGAACTCGTTGAAGCAAAGGATGATCCTGCCTGACGAATCTCGATCAATGCCACTTGCAGAAGAGTCACCGAGATTGCCTCGAGAGCTCCCGTCCATATCCAATTTGAAGTTTAGGGTTTAGGGTTTAGGGTTTTTTTTTTAATAAAATTTTTTTTATTTTTTTACAACAAAAGAGCAGTACAAATAAAACCTTATGGGAGGGGGACTAGACCAAGACCTCCACATAAAAGGCTATACAATCATAACATCAAAACAGAAGTAAAGACATACTACGACAGGGCAACCCGAGATGCAGTCAACAGCGGGTGCCCCAGAATACATCAAGCAAAATAAAACACAACAATGGGCAAGGAGAATTCTGCAGTGAACGCCCATCAGAGATCGCCCAAAAAAGGCGGAAAACTAGATCAACCTGAATCAGGCGGTCGCCCATAAGGTAACCCCACCTGACACTTCTAAGTCCTATAAAATCTGCGCATCTGTGAGCGCGTGCGACCTGGGAGTGGCAAGGACTGACAGGCAGTAGTAGGAAAAAGAGCCAAATCAGCCTCTCGAGGACCACTCCCAAGATCAATCGGTAACGGAATAATGGGACCAGAAGCTGGAGAAACTACCATATGTGCCGGAGCAGTGGAAACAATCATCGGGTCTATCACCACGGGAACAACATCAACCGGAGAAGTGCTAGCCCCAAAACTAGACCCCTGAGCATCACCTGCAATAACGGAAGTAACAACCACTGAAATATCTGGAGGAGTAGGCATCTGAGCCACCACAACCTCGGGCTGAAGAAGGACATCCGCTACAATATCCTCAAAGACAAGAGAAGAAGACGGAGGGCGTGACGGGGAGCAGCCAGCATAATCTCCACCTTGAAAAGAATCTACTGGAATAGAGTGTAGAACTTCAAAAGAGTTACTCAAAGGAGGAGCTTGAGGAGTAATCTGACCAGAAACCTGGCGATGCCTACGTCGCTGCTGAGTCCATCCTGGCTCAGCACTCCTAGAACCTGGACCACTGGGAGGAACCGAACCATGCGGAACACCCTGAGGCTGACCTGAAGACCCTGGATCAGAAGCCGAAAAAGTCTGAGGCCGCTTCCCCTGAGCCTTAGAACGATCACCAGAAGGACTGTAACCGGAACGAGAGCAGCGCTGCACAGAATGACCTAACACCTGACACTTAGTGCAAAAGAAGGGGACTTTTTCATAAACTACCCCTAAAACCTGTCTGTGACTGCCCCGCCCAACCCAGATCTGATCCGGACGAGGTTGCAAAACATCAAGCTCAACGCAAATGCGAGCAAAAGAACCACGAGAACCATCCGCTGTAATCTCATCCACCATAACAAGGTTCCCTAAAAGCTTACCGATATGGAAAAAACACTGCTTGTCATATAAATGCAGAGGTAAATCAGGAATCCGAACCCAAATCGGAGTAATCGAAGACTCAGACTCAAACTTAAACTCCGGTGTCCATTTGAAAAAACAAATCGAAACTGTCCCAATAGAAACCAACTTCTGAGACCATAATTTCAGATAATCTCCCTCAACAGAAAAAATAATAACCAAAAAGCCCCTAGGGAGAAATTTAACAGTAAACGAGCCCATGAAACCATAATGAGAAAGAGCAGCCAGGATAGCACTATTGGGTGTAACACCCCGATTCCCTATAACACGGCCAATCAACGTAAATTTAAAAGGCACTGACAGGGAAGAAATAACCTGATCCGGGAAAAGAAGACCCGGGATGCCATCAACAAGAGTCGGCTCAGCAGGCCCACCCAGCAACTCTCCAAACTCTGCAAAGCTCTGTTTGGCTGAAGTAGGAGCAATAATATCTCGAAAAGTAGACAAGAGAGGTGAAACTGCACTGGGCTGTCCTGAGTTGAACGCAGGAGATGAATGATTGACTGCCGAGTCAACCCGTCGAGTTCGGCCGAGTGACTCGCCCGAGTCAACCCGTGAGTCACCTACCGGAGATACACCGAAGGCCGGCAAAGGGGAGGAGACCACAGAACCGGTGACCAAACACCGAGACTCGGTCAAACTAGGAGCAAAATCGACGATGTTGGACGCGTGACTCGGCCGAACACCATCAATTTGAGCGTTTCCGATCGGTGAAGAGTTATCCACAATTGGCGACATGGAACGATTACCCATCCCTGTAATAGTCATCTTACCAAAGGAATTGAAATTTGGAGAAGGGACGGCGGCGGAATTGAAGATACTATCCGACGCAGGCGAGTGAATAGGGCGGAAAATCGTAGATATGAAATTCCGGCCACAATCGGACACCGATTGGAGCAACGTTTGAGGCGTTTGAATCGTCTTTGTCTGGGCATCACAGATCTGGTCTCCGATCGAACAAACACCATCGGAGGAGGCCGGAATCGAGAAAACCATTGGCGGCGAGTCGGTGAACAGTGAAGTCGCGACTGTGCCGGCCGATTTGGGGTAGCAAACGGACTCCGATAGACTTGATTTTTGGACACAAGATGCGACTGGAGAAGACGATTCCATTGATACCAAAATCGCAGCCGGACGATGAGCGGTGACCGGCGCGATCGAATTCGCCGGTAAATGCGCACAATTCGGACATTCAGACGTGCAATTGGCCGAGCAAACGGGCTCCGATTGAGCTGAAATTTTGACAGTAGCCTCGTCTCGTCGAGGCGCTTCCGATGGTACCCTTGGCCGGCCGAAAACCGGCGCCGACATGGAGGCGATTTTTTGGGCGATTTGGGGGTTTTGGGGGCACTATTCACATGGAGAGAAATTTTTTGGGGGCGGTTTTGTTTAGGGTTTAGGGGGTTTAGGGTTTGGTGAAATGGGTTTCGGGGTTTGGGTTTAGGGTTTTGGGTTTCGGGTTTCGGGTTTCGGGTTTCGGGTTTAGGGTTTTTTATTTTTTATTTTAGGGTTTAGGGTTTGGGGTTTGTGGTTTAGGGTTCAAAGTTCAGGGTTTTTTGGGTTTTTTTTAGGTTTTTTAGGTTTTTTAGGTTTTTTTAGGTTTTTTAGGTTTTTTAGGGTTTTGGGGTTTTGGGGTTTTGGTTTAGGGTTTAGGGTTTAGGGTTTAGGGTTTTTTTTTTTTTATTTTAGGGTTTAGGGTTTGGGGTTTGGGGTTTCGGGTTTCGGGTTTCGGGTTTCGGGTTTCGGGTTTAGGGTTTTTTTTTTTTTTTAAAAAAAATTTTTTTTTTATACAACCAAAGAGCAGCACAAATAACACCTAATGGGAGTGGGACTAGGCCAAGACCTCCGCAAAAGGCTATACAATCACAACATGAAAACATAAATAAAGACATACTACAACAGGGCAGCCCGTAAAACATCAGAACAACAGCCAACAAACCAGTGGGTGCCCCGGAATATATCAAACAAAATAAGACAAAATGGTGGGCACGGAGAACTCTGCAGTGAACGCCCACCACCTAACGCCCAAGAAAGGCGGGAAAAACAAGATCAACGGGAGTCAGGAGGACGCCCGTAGGGCAAACTCGACTGAAGCGCCTTGGTCCGGTAATACCTTCGCTGCTGAGAGCGCGTACGTCCAGGGAGAGGTAAAGATAAACATGCAGTGGTAGAAGAAAGCACCATAGCCTCCGCACCGCCCACACTCTCGGAACCCAAATCAAAAGAAGGCAATGTAGTAGGAACAGGAAGATCAACTAGAGAATTATGAACAACAGGAACAAGCTCAACCACGGGAACGGGAACAACCGGAGAAACAGGAACAACTGCAGCTGAAGACGACACGACCTCACCAATATCATTGGCCTGAGCCAAGAGTCTCTGCTCCGCCGCAAGCTTACTAAGAAGACTCTTAAACTTTTGGCTACGGGGTTTCACAGTGCCCGAAGACTCACCAGGACCAGATTCAGTCGGAATATCCTGCAGTATCTCATAATAATTCTTCGTAGAAATAGGTCGAGCCGGATCTTTCCTCAGAACAAGCCGACGTCGTGTACGCTTAGAAACATTCCTTATAAAATCAGTATCAACGGACGGTGGCTGATCAGACGTAACATCCTGAGACGGCTGACTAGGAGTCTGAAGTGGGGAATCCGATACAATACCCTTACCATGAGGACGTGGACCCTGGTGCTGCTGATCAAAAGACGGAGGTGCGTGAGCAGCCTGACGCTGAGGCTCACGCCACCGCGACCTAAATGGCTGACCATTCCTAGTACAAAAAGCAAGCGAATGACCCAGCATCTTACAATTAGAGCAGAAATGAGGAACCCTCTCGTAAAGGACCTCAACAACCTGACAATGATCTCCCCAGCCTACCCAAATCTTCTCCTGACGAGGCTGAAGTACATCCATCTCAATACACACCCGAGCAAAAGAACCTTGGGAACCATCAGCAGTAATCTCATCAACCTGAACGGGGTTACCGAAAATCTTGGCGATTGGATACAAACTTTTCTTATCATAAAGGTGAAGAGGTAAATCAGGAAACCTAACCCAAACCGGGGCAATAGAAGAATCCTCCTCATACTTGAACTCCGGGGTCCATTTAGAAAACTGTATCACCACAGTCCTAATGGAAATCTCAGGTCTCTCCCAAAACTTCAAATAAACCTCCTCACAAGAAAGATTAAGAACCATATACCCACGAGGAAGAAATCTAACAGTGTGGGAGCCCAGCAAACCAGTGCAAGAAAGAGCAGATATAATAGCCTTATTCGGGGTCAAACCCCGGTTCCCAGAGATGCGCCCGACCAGTGCAAATTTAAAAGGAGCAGAGAGGGAGGAAATAACTTGATCCGGAAATAAAATACCTGGCAGCCCATCACGAACAATTGGAGCAGGCACCTCATCCATCGAAGCAACAACCTCAGCAAAGCTCTGATCCTGTGAAGGTGGAGATGAACAGCGCAAAATATCTCGAAAAGAGACCGTAGGAGGAACTGTACGCGCAGACGAGGCAACACGCTGCGGATCCAATGGAATTGCCAAAGAAGGAGAGTGGACTGCCGAGTCAACCCGCATGAGTAAAGAAGGTGACTCGGCCGAGTCAACTCGGACCAACCCCACCGGAGCAACGATCCCGGCCGGCGAAGTGCGGGGAATCTCAGAACCGGCCATGAACCCTGGAAAAGCGGATGAACTCGGCCCCAAAGACCCGGAACTCGGTGATGAACTCGAAGGAAACCCACCAATTTGGGCATTGTTGATCCGCGAATTATTTCCAGAAATTGAAGACATGGAACAATTACCCATCTCTTGGGGAGTCACCTGGCCAAAGGAATTGAAAATCGGACTAGGGACGGCGCCGGAATTGAAGAAAAACTCCGGCGCAAGCGAGTGAATAGTACTTTCAACCGTAGATCTGAAATTCCCGCCGGCGACGGACTCCGATGGTAAAATCAATGATACCGCTGGAAGCGCCGTGTCATGGGCAGTCTGGATCGGGGCGGTGATCGGAGAAAGAAGATCGGAAGTCGCCGGAATCGATGCTGAAACATTCGACGTCACGATGAACAGTGGTTTCGGAACTTCGCCGGTCGATTTCAGGGAGCTAATGAACTCCGTTTCACCTGAATTTGGGACCATAGGATCGACTTGCAGAGACGAAGCCAACGGTATAAGAATCGTGGCCGGACGATGAACGGACGATGGAGCGATGATGTTCGCCGGAAGGTCGGGGTTTTTCGGAGCTTTGGACGTGAAATTGGCCGGCCAAACGTGCTCCGATGGACCTGAAATGTTGACAGTAGCCTCGTCTCGTCGAGGCGCATCTGGTGGTAGCATT
>NC_133317.1:0-4248 GCF_012295235.1 Primulina huaijiensis
CTGTCCGACCGTAATGTGGATCTGGCTCGTGTCACCGCCATGGAGACGGATTTTTGGAAACAAAAAGCTGCATGCAACTGGCTTGAGGATGGTGAGCAGAACACCAAACTCTTTCATAATATGGTTAAGAAGAAGCGTGTGGCTAATAAGATCTTCCGATATGGGATGATGGGGTTTGCCTGACGTGTCCTGAGATGATTCAGCAGTCGGGTGCCTCCTTTTTTCAGCATTTCCTCACTGGGGATCCCTTGGTGCTTGATTGTCCTGATTTTTCGGGGTTTCCTTCGGTGATTTCTGATGAGGAGAACTATGGGATTACTGCTACCCCCTCCCTAGAGGAGGTGCGCGCGACGGTTTTCTCCATTTCTCCTGACAGTGTGGCAGGCCCTGATGGCTTTTCTTCGGCGTTTTTCCAGCATTGCTGGGAGATCGTTCATCAGGATGTGTTGGATGCGGTTTTGGATTTTTTCCGAGGATCTCCCCTTCCTCAGAGCTTTACTGCCACCACGATTACTTTGATCCCAAAAGTCGAGGGTGCTCGGGCTTGGTCGGATTTCCGTCCGATCAGCCTGTATAATGTCACGAACAAAATCATTTCTAAGTTGTTGTACTCTCGTTTGCGGGCTGTGGCGAAGAGACTTATTTCTTTGAATCAGAGTGGCTTTGTCCCGGGACGGATGATTTCTGATAACATTCTCCTTGCTCAGGAGCTCATTCATAGTCTCACTCTTCCCACTTATGGTGGTAATGTTATTTTGAAGCTGGATATGGCTAAGGCCTATGATCGGGTCCAATGGCCTTTCCTCTTTGCTGTTTTGCGACATTTTGGTTTCTCTGACCAGGTTGTGTCGTTGGTCTCGGCCTGTATTTCTCATTGTCATTTCTCCGTTAATATCAATGGTTCTCTTTCAGGGTTCTTTGGTTCTACCAGGGGCCTCAGGCAGGGAGATCCATTGTCCCCCCTTCTTTTCATATTAGGGGCGGAGTATCTTTCGCGTGGCCTTGATAGACTCTACTTGCGTCATCCTGCTTTTCGGTACCGTTCTAGTTGTGGTCTTTTGATTTCACACCTGGCCTATGCTGATGATATCATTATTTTTGCCAATGGTGGGTCTCGTGGGATGCAGCGTCTCTTAGATTTCCTGCATCACTATGAGAATTGTTCGGGACAGCTGGTGAATGCTGTCAAGAGTTCTATGATTTTACCTCCGCAATGCTCTGAGCGTCTTCGCTCTAGACTTTTGCGTATCACTGGATTTGCGGAGGGTCATCTGCCGATCAAGTACCTCGGAGTTCCCTTATTTCGGGGTAATAGGACGTGTTCTCTTTTTGAGCCCCTCTTACAGTCTGTTAGGAGGCGGCTGGAGGGTTGGGAGATTCGTACTCTTTCTCCGGGGAGCCGCATGACTCTCATTCGTAGCGTGCTCCTCTCGATGCTCATCTATTTGTTTCAGGTTGTTCAGCCTCCGTTGGCTGTCATGGAGAAACTTGAGAGAGGCTTTAATGCCTTTCTTTGGGGGTCTAGGCCCTTGGAGAAGAAATGGCATTGGGCTCGTTGGTCTCGGGCTTGCCTCCCTGTGGAAGAGGGCGGTCTTGGTTTCCGCAGATTGCAAGATCTTGTGGACAGTTTCTCCATAAAATTGTGGTTCAGGTTCCGGCAGGGTAATTCCCTATGGGCCAAATTTTTGTTGAGGAAATATTGTTTCTTGGCGCACCCAGCTTGTGTTTCGTCCCGGGGTTTTATCTCTCCCACTTGGCGGCGTTTGCTCCAGATCAGGCCTCGTGCGGAGAGTGGTATTCGCTGGCGTGTGGGCCTTGGTGCAGTTTCTTTTTGGGATGATTGTTGGTTTAGGGATATCCCTGTGTCCAGTCACACTGAGGTCCGTGGTGACCGTGGGGTTCGGGTTTCTCATTTCATTTCTGAGGGAACCTGGGTTTTTGATCGTCTTTGTTCTGTAGTGGCTCCTTCCATTGCGGAGCAGATTGTGTTGGTCCCGATTCTTTCGGGAGAGCCGGATTTGGCTCGTTGGATTCATAGCTCCGATGACGCTTTTTCTGTCAAGTCCGCTTGGGAGTTGATTCGTTTGCGCGCCCAGACTTCTGATATTCTTCGGCCCTGTTGGGGTAGTTGGTTGCGACCTACGATGTCATTCTTTCTTTGGCGATTTTGGCATCAGTGGCTCCTAATTGATGAGATCTTTCAGCGCCGTGGCTTTGCGTTAGCTTCTCGTTGTTACTGCTGTGATATGCCAGAGACTTTCACTCATTTGTTTATTCGCAGCCCGGTTGCTCGCTCTGTTTGGCCTTTTTTTGGTGCTGTTTTTAGGGTTCGTATCCCTGACACTGAGGACTTCAGGTTATTCCTTAGTGCGTGGAAGAGGGATCTTGTCTGGGCTCCAGGGGGACATACGAGGGAGTTTCTCCCTTTTATTGTTTTGTGGTTTCTCTGGACTGCTCGGAATGATGCGAAGCACCGCCAGCTTTCCATCTCTGGGGAGACGGTGAAGTTTCAAATCCTGTCTTATCTACGCCTCGCCCATTCTGCGCGTACTATCAAGCCCAAACATTGGGTGGGCTTTTTCCATGTGACGAGGTCGATGGGGATTTCGGTTGGTTTGCATAGATATCATCGGACGACGATTGTTCGTTGGCTTCGGCCGCCGTCGGGTTGTTTTAAGTTAAATGTGGATGGGAGCTCGAGAGGAAATCCTGGCAATTCTACGGCTGGTGGTGTCGTTCGTGATGATTCTGGGCGGGTCTTGCTATCTTTTAGTGTGTTCATTGGAGCGGGATCTTCTATACGGGCAGAACTCTGGGCGGTTTGGAGGGGTCTTCTCATTTGTTCCGATCTTTCTCTTTTTCCTCTTTGGATCGAGGTTGACTCCCAGCTTTCTATTCAGATCCTCCGTTCTCGTAGGTGTTGTTGGGATTTGGATTCTATTGTGTCTCAGATTTTGGTCCTTTTGAGGGGACGTATGGTTCATTTTTCACATATTTTCCGGGAGGGTAATTCGGTGGCGGATGCGTTGGCGGCGTGCGCCCATGACCTTAGGCAGTATACCTTAGTGTTAGGACCTTCATTACCCAGACATATCTCCATCCTTGCCCGATCCGATCGTTCAGGGCTACCATACCTCAGATACAGATAGTCTTAGCCATTTGGGACCCTCCTTCTTTTTGGATCTTTTTCTTCCTATATATCTATGTATGTATTTTCTTGCAGGTTTTTGTTCATGGAGGTTGTCTTTTATTACTCATTTGCTCGGTGCAAGTGGGCCCAGACACTTGCACCCTACATGTTCTGCTTTTTGGGGGTTTGTTCTTCTCCATTTTTTGGCAGGCCCACTCCTGTTCTCTGGCGGGTGTTATCTGCAGGCTTCCCCTTACCCGCCTACTTTTCTATTAGAATTGCCGAGTGTTGTGGTGGCTCTGGATGATATCTCTTTTTGGTTTCTCTGGCCCGGGGCTCCAATCATGTGGAGACTACTCTGTGATATATTATGCTGCATGCATTGGTGGATCGGGATTTTCTCTCTTGGGTCTTGGAGATTCTTTGCTGATCGATCTCGGATTAAGTGGTTATTTTCAGATTGGCCTTATATTGACAGACAGCTCAGAGATGGGTACTATCGGTGGTCTTTTGCACCTACTTCTCAGCTGAATCATTATTGGCTATATAGGTTGCCATATGTTTTTATGTCTCTATCGATGTGCTTCAGTGTTTTTTTGTATTATGCATTTCACTTAGAGATTAGTTTTTGGCTTCTGTATTTGCCACCCTAGGTATATGTTTTTATGTTCTGTATGACTTAAAAAAAAAAAAAAAAACCCTAAACCCTAAACCCTTCTGGTGACCGTTCTAAGGCTCAGGGGAAGCGGCCTCAGACTTCTTCGGCTTCTGATCCAGGGTCTTCAGGTCAGCCTCAGGGTGTTCCGCATGGTTCGGTTCCTCCCAGTGGTCCAGGTTCTGGGAGTGCTGAGCCAGGATGGACTCAGCAGCGGCGTAGGCGTCGCCAGGCTTCTGGTCAGGTTACTCCTCAAGCTCCTCCTTTGAGTAACTCTTTTGAAGTTCTACACTCTATTCCAGGAGATTCTTTTCCGGGTGGAGATTATGCTGGCCGCCCCCCGTTACACACTCGGTCTTCTTCTCTTGCTTTTGAGGTTACCGTTGAGGATGTCCCTTTTGAGCCCGAGGTTGTGGAGGCTCCGCTGCCTACTCCTCCGGCCATATCGGTGATTGTTACTTCT